>NW_026893965.1:0-248114 GCF_032452875.1 Bos javanicus
CATAATTAGTAAGCGTGGTGGGTTCCGCGCACCAGATGGAGACTCAGCTGGAAGTTAAAGGGAAGAATGACAAGGAACTTTATGAATTGGAGCTGTAAGTTAACTCTTTGACAGAGAGAGCGAGATCGTGGTGGGGGACAGCCCCCAGTGAAATCAGAGGTGAGAGCACAAAGCAATACAGTAGGCAGACTCTGGTTTTTTTGGGGGGAGATGCTGGAGAATATCCGGGTGGACTCCTGAGGCTCGATCCCGCATTTGCGTATGCTGAGCCTCCTTCCTCATGACCTTTGTCCAGAGTGGAATGCCTCCCCGGCTCCCGGCACATGATCAGTGCATGCTCAGTCACGATATCAGTGCCTGCTCAGCCACGTGATCACTGACGGCACATTCACGTGATCAGCGCCTCTCAGTCACGTGATCACCGTATGATAAACACGTGATCAGTGAACGACCAGCCACGTGATCACTGCATGCGCAGTCAGGTGGTCAGTTCCTGATCAGCCACCTGATCAGTGCGTGCACAGTCCCCTGATCAGCGCCTCTCAGTCACTGATCATTGCCTGATAAACACGTGATCAGTGCATGATGAGCCATGGGATCAGGGCCTGATCAGCCACGTCATCAGTGCATGCGCAGTCACGTCATCAGTGCATGATAGCCACGTGATCAGTGCATGCTCAGTCACGTGATCTGGACTTGATCAGCCACGTGATCAGTGCCTGCAGAGTCACGTGATCAGGGCCTGCTGAGCTGCGTGATTCCTGCCGGCTCATCTGCATGACAATTGCCATCTGAGCTGCGTGATTCCTGTCGGCTCATCTGCTTGACAATTGCCAGCTGAGCTGCGTGATTCCTGCCTGGTCACCTGCTTGATTATTGCCAGTTGAGCAGCATGATTCGTCACTGCTGAGCTCCATGCTTATTGCCTGCTGATTGCGTGGTTCGTGTCTGCTCAGCTCTTTGAGTATCGCCTCCTGAGGTCCCTGTTCGGTCGCCACCTGCCGGGGACCAGCCCCAACTGATCCAGGGTATTCGAAGGAGAGATGGCCTAGGCGACTATTTATATGCTAATCAGAGATGTCAAGAATAATAGTATGAGGAGAGCTCAGTATGAAAATTCGGTGGAGAAAAGAGACTGAGTGGCTTGGTTTACGCGGAAGACCAATCAAACTTCAAGACAAGAAGCTTGCACCATTTATGTAGGCCGCAGGCGCCCTCTCGCATAGCGAAAGGTGCCTCACCCTAGACACCTTCTCGAGTGGGTCTTAGCAGCCCAGGCATAATTAGTCAGCGTGGTGGGTTCCGCGCTCCAGATGGAGACTCAGCTGGAAGTTAAAGGGAAGAATGACAAGGAACTTTATGAATTGGAGCTGTAAGTTAAGTCTTTGACAGAGAGAGCGAGATGGTGGTGGGGGACAGCCCCCAGTGAAATCAGAGGTGAGGGCACAAAGCAATACAGTAGGCAGACTTTGGTTTTTTTGGGGGGGAGATGCTCAAGAATATCCGGGTGGACCCCTGAGGCTCGATCCCGCATTTGCGTATGCCGAGCCTCCTTCCTCATGACCTTGGTCCAGAGTGGAATGCCTCCCCGGCTCCCGGCACATGATCAGTGCATGCTCAGTCATGATATCAGTGCATGCTCAGCCACGTGATCACTGACGGCACTGTCACGTGATCAGAGCCTCTCAGTCACGTGATCACCGTATGATAAACACGTGATCAGTACCCTAACAGCCACATCATCAGTGCATGCGCAGTCACGTGATCAGTGCATGATAGCCACGGATCAGTGCGTGCACAGGCCCATGATCAGCGCCTGTCAGTCACTGTTCATTGCCTTATAAACACGTGATCACTGCATGATGAGCCATGTGATCAGTGCCTGATCAGCCACGTCATCAGTGCATGCGCAGTCACGTCATCAGTGCATGATAGCCACGTGATCAGTGCATGCTCAGTCACGTGATCTGGACTTGATCAGCCACGTGATCAGTGCCTGCAGAGTCACGTGATCAGGGCCTGCTGAGCTGCGTGATTCCTGCCGGCTCATCTGCATGACAATTGCCATCTGAGCTGCGTGATTCCTGTCGGCTCATCTGCTTGACAATTGCCAGCTGAGCTGCGTGATTCCTGCCTGGTCACGTGCTTGATTATTGCCAGTTGAGCAGCATGATTCGTCACTGCTGAGCTCCATGCTTATTGCCTGCTGATTGCGTGGTTCGTGTCTGCTCAGCTCTTTGAGTATCGCCTCCTGAGGTCCCTGTTCGGTCGCCACATGCCGGGGACCAGCCCCAACTGATCCAGGGTATTCGAAGGAGAGATGGCCTAGGCGACTATGTATATTGTAATCAGAGATGTCAAGAATAATAGTATGCGGAGAGCTCAGTAGGAAAATTCGGTGGAGAATAGAGACTGAGTAGCTTGGTTTACACGGAAGACCAATCAAACTTCAAGACAAGAAGTTTGCACCACTTACGTAGGCCGCAGGCGCCCTCTCGAATAGCGAAAGGTGCCTCACCCTAGACACCTTCTCGAGTGGGTCTTAGCAGCCCAGGCATAATTAGTAAGCGTGGTGGGTTCCGCGCACCAGATGGAGACTCAGCTGGAAGTTAAAGGGAAGAATGACAAGGAACTTTATGAATGGGAGCTGTAAGTTAACTCTTTGACAGAGAGAGCGAGATCGTGGTGGGGGACAGCCCCCAGTGAAATCAGAGGTGAGAGCACAAAGCAATACAGTAGGCAGACTCTGGTTTTTTTGGGGGGAGATGCTGGAGAATATCCGGGTGGACTCCTGAGGCTCGATCCCGCATTTGCGTATGCTGAGCCTCCTTCCTCATGACCTTTGTCCAGAGTGGAATGCCTCCCCGGCTCCCGGCACATGATCAGTGCATGCTCAGTCACGATATCAGTGCCTGCTCAGCCACGTGATCACTGACGGCACATTCACGTGATCAGCGCCTCTCAGTCACGTGATCACCGTATGATAAACACGTGATCAGTGAACGACCAGCCACGTGATCACTGCATGCGCAGTCAGGTGGTCAGTTCCTGATCAGCCACCTGATCAGTGCGTGCACAGTCCCCTGATCAGCGCCTCTCAGTCACTGATCATTGCCTGATAAACACGTGATCAGTGCATGATGAGCCATGGGATCAGGGCCTGATCAGCCACGTCATCAGTGCATGCGCAGTCACGTCATCAGTGCATGATAGCCACGTGATCAGTGCATGCTCAGTCACCTGATCTGGACTTGATCAGCCACGTGATCAGTGCCTGCAGAGTCACGTGATCAGGGCCTGCTGAGCTGCGTGATTCCTGCCGGCTCATCTGCATGACAATTGCCATCTGAGCTGCGTGATTCCTGTCGGCTCATCTGCTTGACAATTGCCAGCTGAGCTGCGTGATTCCTGCCTGGTCACCTGCTTGATTATTGCCAGTTGAGCAGCATGATTCGTCACTGCTGAGCTCCATGCTTATTGCCTGCTGATTGCGTGGTTCGTGTCTGCTCAGCTCTTTGAGTATCGCCTCCTGAGGTCCCTGTTCGGTCGCCACCTGCCGGGGACCAGCCCCAACTGATCCAGGGTATTCGAAGGAGAGATGGCCTAGGCGACTATTTATATGCTAATCAGAGATGTCAAGAATAATAGTATGAGGAGAGCTCAGTATGAAAATTCGGTGGAGAAAAGAGACTGAGTGGCTTGGTTTACGCGGAAGACCAATCAAACTTCAAGACAAGAAGTTTGCACCATTTACGTAGGCCGCAGGCGCCCTCTCGAATAGCGAAAGGTGCCTCACCCTAGACACCTTCTCGAGTGGGTCTTAGCAGCCCAGGCATAATTAGTAAGCGTGGTGGGTTCCGCGCTCCAGATGGAGACTCAGCTGGAAGTTAAAGGGAAGAATGACAAGGAACTTTATGAATTGGAGCTGTAAGTTAACTCTTTGACAGAGAGAGCGAGATGGTGGTGGGGGACAGCCCCCAGTGAAATCAGAGGTGAGAGCACAAAGCAATACAGTAGGCAGACTTTGGTTTTTTTGGGGGGAGATGCTCGAGAATATCCGGGTGGACCCCTGAGGCTCGATCCCGCATTTGCGTATGCCGAGCCTCCTTCCTCATGACCTTGGTCCAGAGTGGAATGCCTCCCCGGCTCCCGGCACATGATCAGTGCATGCTCAGTCATGATATCAGTGCATGCTCAGCCACGTGATCACTGACGGCACTGTCACGTGATCAGAGCCTCTCAGTCACGTGATCACCGTATGATAAACACGTGATCAGTACCCTAACAGCCACATCATCAGTGCATGCGCAGTCACGTGATCAGTGCATGATAGCCACGGATCAGTGCGTGCACAGGCCCATGATCAGCGCCTGTCAGTCACTGTTCATTGCCTTATAAACACGTGATCACTGCGTGATGAGCCATGTGATCAGTGCCTGATCAGCCACGTCATCAGTGCATGCGCAGTCACGTCATCAGTGCATGATAGCCACGTGATCAGTGCATGCTCAGTCACGTGATCTGGACTTGATCAGCCACGTGATCAGTGCCTGCAGAGTCACGTGATCAGGGCCTGCTGAGCTGCGTGATTCCTGCCGGCTCATCTGCATGACAATTGCCATCTGAGCTGCGTGATTCCTGTCGGCTCATCTGCTTGACAATTGCCAGCTGAGCTGCGTGATTCCTGCCTGGTCACGTGCTTGATTATTGCCAGTTGAGCAGCATGATTCGTCACTGCTGAGCTCCATGCTTATTGCCTGCTGATTGCGTGGTTCGTGTCTGCTCAGCTCTTTGAGTATCGCCTCCTGAGGTCCCTGTTCGGTCGCCACATGCCGGGGACCAGCCCCAACTGATCCAGGGTATTCGAAGGAGAGATGGCCTAGGCGACTATGTATATTGTAATCAGAGATGTCAAGAATAATAGTATGCGGAGAGCTCAGTAGGAAAATTCGGTGGAGAATAGAGACTGAGTAGCTTGGTTTACACGGAAGACCAATCAAACTTCAAGACAAGAAGTTTGCACCACTTACGTAGGCCGCAGGCGCCCTCTCGAATAGCGAAAGGTGCCTCACCCTAGACACCTTCTCGAGTGGGTCTTAGCAGCCCAGGCATAATTAGTAAGCGTGGTGGGTTCCGCGCACCAGATGGAGACTCAGCTGGAAGTTAAAGGGAAGAATGACAAGGAACTTTATGAATTGGAGCTGTAAGTTAACTCTTTGACAGAGAGAGCGAGATGGTGGTGGGGGACAGCCCCCAGTGAAATCAGAGGTGAGAGCACAAAGCAATACAGTAGGCAGACTCTGGTTTTTTTGGGGGGAGATGCTGGAGAATATCCGGGTGGACTCCTGAGGCTCGATCCCGCATTTGCGTATGCTGAGCCTCCTTCCTCATGACCTTTGTCCAGAGTGGAATGCCTCCCCGGCTCCCGGCACATGATCAGTGCATGCTCAGTCACGATATCAGTGCCTGCTCAGCCACGTGATCACTGACGGCACATTCACGTGATCAGCGCCTCTCAGTCACGTGATCACCGTATGATAAACACGTGATCAGTGAACGACCAGCCACGTGATCACTGCATGCGCAGTCAGGTGGTCAGTTCCTGATCAGCCACCTGATCAGTGCGTGCACAGTCCCCTGATCAGCGCCTCTCAGTCACTGATCATTGCCTTATAAACACGTGATCAGTGCATGATGAGCCATGGGATCAGGGCCTGATCAGCCACGTCATCAGTGCATGCGCAGTCACGTCATCAGTGCATGATAGCCACGTGATCAGTGCATGCTCAGTCACCTGATCTGGACTTGATCAGCCACGTGATCAGTGCCTGCAGAGTCACGTGATCAGGGCCTGCTGAGCTGCGTGATTCCTGCCGGCTCATCTGCATGACAATTGCCATCTGAGCTGCGTGATTCCTGTCGGCTCATCTGCTTGACAATTGCCAGCTGAGCTGCGTGATTCCTGCCTGGTCACGTGCTTGATTATTGCCAGTTGAGCAGCATGATTCGTCACTGCTGAGCTCCATGCTTATTGCCTGCTGATTGCGTGGTTCGTGTCTGCTCAGCTCTTTGAGTATCGCCTCCTGAGGTCCCTGTTCGGTCGCCACCTGCCGGGGACCAGCCCCAACTGATCCAGGGTATTCGAAGGAGAGATGGCCTAGGCGACTATATATATGCTAATCAGAGATGTCAAGAATAATAGTATGCGGAGAGCTCAGTATGAAAATTCGGTGGAGAAAAGAGACTGAGTGGCTTGGTTTACGCGGAAGACCAATCAAACATCAAGACAAGAAGTTTGCACCATTTACGTAGGCCGCAGGCGCCCTCTCGAATAGCGAAAGGTGCCTCACCCTAGACACCTTCTCAAGTGGGTCTTAGCAGCCCAGGCATAATTAGTAAGCGTGGTGGGTTCCGCGCTCCCGATGGAGACTCAGCTGGAAGTTAAAGGGAAGAATGACAAGGAACTTTATGAATTGGAACTGTAAGTTAACTCTTTGACAGAGAGAGCGAGATGGTGGTGGGGGACAGCCCCCAGTGAAATAAGAGGTGAGAGCACAAAGCAATACAGTAGGCAGACTCTGGGTTTTTTCGGGGGGAGATGCTCGAGAATATCCGGGTGTACTCCTGAGGCTCGATCCCGCATTTGCGTATGCCGAGCCTCCTTCCTCATGACCTTGGTCCAGAGTGGAATGCCTCCCCGGCTCCCGGCACATGATCAGTGCATGCTCAGTCACGATATCAGTGCATGCTCAGCCACGTGATCACTGACGGCACAGTCACGTGATCAGCGCCTCTCAGTCACGTGATCACCGTATGATAAACACGTGATCAGTGCCCGACCAGCCACGTCATCACTGCATGCGCAGTCACGTGGTCAGTGCCTGATCAGCCACCGGATCAGTGCGTGCACAGTCCCATGATCAGCGCCTCTCAGTCACTGTTCATTGCCTTATAAACACGTGATCACTGCATGATGAGCCATGGGATCAGGGCCTGATCAGCCACGTCATCAGTGCATGCGCAGTCACGTCATCAGTGCATGATAGCCACGTGATCAGTGCATGCTCAGTCACGTGATCTGGACTTGATCAGCCACGTGATCAGTGCCTGCAGAGTCACATGATCAGGGCCTGCTGAGCTGAGTGATTCCTGCCGGCTCATCTGCATGACAATTGCCATCTGAGCTGCGTGATTCCTGTCGGCTCATCTGCTTGACAATTGCCAGCTGAGCTGCGTGATTCCTGCCTGGTCACCTGCTTGATTATTGCCAGTTGAGCAGCATGATTCGTCACTGCTGAGCTCCATGCTTATTGCCTGCTGATTGCGTGGTTCGTGTCTGCTCAGCTCTTTGAGTATCGCCTCCTGAGGTCCCTGTTCGGTCGCCACCTGCCGGGGACCAGCCCCAACTGATCCAGGGTATTCGAAGGAGAGATGGCCTAGGCGACTATTTATATTGTAATCAGAGATGTCAAGAATAATAGTATGCGGAGAGCTCAGTATGAAAATTCGGTGGAGAAAAGAGACTGAGTGGCTTGGTTTACGCGGAAGACCAATCAAACTTCAAGACAAGAAGTTTGCACCATTTACGTAGGCCGCAGGCGCCCTCTCGAATAGCGAAAGGTGCCTCACCCTAGACACCTTCTCGAGTGGGTCTTAGCAGCCCAGGCATAATTAGTAAGCGTGGTGGGTTCCGCGCTCCAGATGGAGACACAGCTGGAAGTTAAAGGGAAGAATGACAAGGAACTTTATGAATTGGAGCTGTAAGTTAACTCTTTGACAGAGAGAGCGAGATGGTGGTGGGGGACAGCCCCCAGTGAAATCAGAAGTGAGAGCACAAAGCAATACAGTAGGCAGACTTTGGTTTTTTTTGGGGGGAGATGCTCGAGAATATCCGGGTGGACCCCTGAGGCTCGATCCCGCATTTGCGTATGCCGAGCCTCCTTCCTCATGACCTTGGTCCAGAGTGGAATGCCTCCCCGGCTCCCGGCACATGATCAGTGCATGCTCAGTCATGATATCAGTGCATGCTCAGCCACGTGATCACTGACGGCACTGTCACGTGATCAGAGCCTCTCAGTCACGTGATCACCGTGTATGATAAACACGTGATCAGTACCCGCTAACAGCCACATCATCAGTGCATGCGCAGTCACGTGATCAGTGCATGATAGCCACGGATCAGTGCGTGCACAGGCCCATGATCAGCGCCTGTCAGTCACTGTTCATTGCCTTATAAACACGTGATCACTGCATGATGAGCCATGGGATCAGTGCCTGATCAGCCACGTCATCAGTGCATGCACAGTCACGTCATCAGTGCATGATAGCCACGTGATCAGTGCATGCTCAGTCACGTGATCTGGACTTGATCAGCCACGTGATCAGTGCCTGCAGAGTCACGTGATCAGGGCCTGCTGAGCTGCGTGATTCCTGCCGGCTCATCTGCATGACAATTGCCATCTGAGCTGCGTGATTCCTGTCGGCTCATCTGCTTGACAATTGCCAGCTGAGCTGCGTGATTCCTGCCTGGTCACCTGCTTGATTATTGCCAGTTGAGCAGCATGATTCGTCACTGCTGAGCTCCATGCTTATTGCCTGCTGATTGCGTGGTTCGTGTCTGCTCAGCTCTTTGAGTATCGCCTCCTGAGGTCCCTGTTCGGTCGCCACATGCCGGGGACCAGCCCCAACTGATCCAGGGTATTCGAAGGAGAGATGGCCTAGGCGACTATTTATATTCTAATCAGAGATGTCAAGAATAATAGTATGCGGAGAGCTCAGTAGGAAAATTCGGTGGAGAATAGAGACTGAGTAGCTTGGTTTACGCGGAAGACCAATCAAACTTCAAGACAAGAAATTTGCACCATTTACGTAGGCCGCAGGCGCCCTCTCGAATAGCGAAAGGTGCCTCACCCTAGACACCTTCTCGAGTGGGTCTTAGCAGCCCAGGCATAATTAGTAAGCGTGGTGGGTTCCGCGCTCCAGATGGAGACTCAGCTGGAAGTTAAAGGGAAGAATGACAAGGAACTTTATGAATTGGAGCTGTAAGTTAACTCTTTGACAGAGAGAGCGAGATGGTGGTGGGGGACAGCCCCCAGTGAAATCAGAGGTGAGAGCACAAAGCAATACAGTAGGCAGACTCTGGTTTTTTTGGGGGGAGATGCTGGAGAATATCCGGGTGGACCCCTGAGGCTCGATCCCGCATTTGCGTATGCCGAGCCTCCTTCCTCATGACCTTGGTCCAGAGTGGAATGCCTCCCCGGCTCCCGGCACATGATCAGTGCATGCTCAGTCACGATATCAGTGCCTGCTCAGCCACGTGATCACTGACGGCACAGTCACGTGATCAGCGCCTCTCAGTCACGTGATCACCGTATGATAAACACGTGATCAGTACCCGAACAGCCACGTCATCACTGCATGCGCAGTCACGTGGTCAGTGCATGATAGCCACCTGATCAGTGCGTGCACAGTCCCATGATCAGCGCCTCTCAGTCACTGATCATTGCCTTATAAACACGTGATCAGTGCGTGATGAGCCATGGGATCAGTGCCTGATCAGCCACGTCATCAGTGCATGCGCAGTCACGTCATCAGTGCATGATAGCCACGTGATCAGTGCATGCTCAGTCACGTGATCTGGACTTGATCAGCCACGTGATCAGTGCCTGCAGAGTCACGTGATCAGGGCCTGCTGAGCTGCGTGATTCCTGCCGGCTCATCTGCATGACAATTGCCATCTGAGCTGCGTGATTCCTGTCGGCTCATCTGCTTGACAATTGCCAGCTGAGCTGCGTGATTCCTGCCTGGTCACCTGCTTGATTATTGCCAGTTGAGCAGCATGATTCGTCACTGCTGAGCTCCATGCTTATTGCCTGCTGATTGCGTGGTTCGTGTCTGCTCAGCTCTTTGAGTATCGCCTCCTGAGGTCCCTGTTCGGTCGCCACCTGCCGGGGACCAGCCCCAACTGATCCAGGGTATTCGAAGGAGAGATGGCCTAGGCGACTATTTATATGCTAATCAGAGATGTCAAGAATAATAGTATGCGGAGAGCTCAGTAGGAAAATTCGGTGGAGAAAAGAGACTGAGTAGCTTGGTTTACGCGGAAGACCAATCAAACTTCAAGACAAGAAGTTTGCACCACTTACGTAGGCCGCAGGCGCCCTCTCGAATAGCGAAAGGTGCCTCACCCTAGACACCTTCTCAAGTGGGTCTTAGCAGCCCAGGCATAATTAGTAAGCGTGGTGGGTTCCGCGCTCCAGATGGAGACTCAGCTGTAAGTTAAAGGGAAGAATGACAAGGAACTTTATGAATTGGAGCTGTAAGTTAACTCTTTGACAGAGAGAGCGAGATGGTGGTGGGGGACAGCCCCCAGTGAAATCAGAGGTGAGAGCACAAAGCAATACAGTAGGCAGACTCTGGTTTTTTTGGGGGGAGATGCTCGAGAATATCCGGGTGGACTCCTGAGGCTCGATCCCGCATTTGCGTATGCCGAGCCTCCTTCCTCATGACCTTTGTCCAGAGTGGAATGCCTCCCCGGCTCCCGGCACATGATCAGTGCATGCTCAGTCACGATATCAGTGCCTGCTCAGCCACGTGATCACTGACGGCACTGTCACGTGATCAGCGCCTCTCAGTCACGTGATCACCGTATGATAAACACGTGATCAGTGAACGACCAGCCACGTCATCACTGCATGCGCAGTCACGTGGTCAGTTCCTGATCAGCCACCTGATCAGTGCGTGCACAGTCCCCTGATCAGCGCCTCTCAGTCACTGATCATTGCCTGATAAACACGTGATCACTGCATGATGAGCCATGGGATCAGGGCCTGATCAGCCACGTCATCAGTGCATGCGCAGTCACGTCATCAGTGCATGATAGCCACGTGATCAGTGCATGCTCAGTCACCTGATCTGGACTTGATCAGCCACGTGATCAGTGCCTGCAGAGTCACGTGATCAGGGCCTGCTGAGCTGCGTGATTCCTGCCGGCTCATCTGCATGACAATTGCCATCTGAGCTGCGTGATTCCTGTCGGCTCATCTGCTTGACAATTGCCAGCTGAGCTGCGTGATTCCTGCCTGGTCACCTGCTTGATTATTGCCAGTTGAGCAGCATGATTCGTCACTGCTGAGCTCCATGCTTATTGCCTGCTGATTGCGTGGTTCGTGTCTGCTCAGCTCTTTGAGTATCGCCTCCTGAGGTCCCTGTTCGGTCGCCACCTGCCGGGGACCAGCCCCAACTGATCCAGGGTATTCGAAGGAGAGATGGCCTAGGCGACTATTTATATTGTAATCAGAGATGTCAAGAATAATAGTATGCGGAGAGCTCAGTAGGAAAATTCGGTGGAGAAAAGAGACTGAGTGGCTTGGTTTACGCGGAAGACCAATCAAACTTCAAGACAAGAAGTTTGCACCATTTACGTAGGCCGCAGGCGCCCTCTCGAATAGCGAAAGGTGCCTCACCCTAGACACCTTCTCGAGTGGGTCTTAGCAGCCCAGGCATAATTAGTAAGCGTGGTGGGTTCCGCGCTCCAGATGGAGACTCAGCTGGAAGTTAAAGGGAAGAATGACAAGGAACTTTATGAATTGGAGCTGTAAGTTAACTCTTTGACAGAGAGAGCGAGATGGTGGTGGGGGACAGCCCCCAGTGAAATCAGAGGTGAGAGCACAAAGCAATACAGTAGGCAGACTTTGGTTTTTTTGGGGGGAGATGCTCGAGAATATCCGGGTGGACCCCTGAGGCTCGATCCCGCATTTGCGTATGCCGAGCCTCCTTCCTCATGACCTTGGTCCAGAGTGGAATGCCTCCCCGGCTCCCGGCACATGATCAGTGCATGCTCAGTCATGATATCAGTGCATGCTCAGCCACGTGATCACTGACGGCACTGTCACGTGATCAGAGCCTCTCAGTCACGTGATCACCGTATGATAAACAATGCGTGATCGAGTAACCTACCAGCCACATCATCACTGCATGCGCGGTCACGGTGGTCAGTGCCTGATCAGTGCCACGTGATCAGTGCGTACAGTCCCCTGATCAGCGCCTGTCAGTCACTGTTCATTGCCTTCCATAAACACGTGATCACTGCATGATGAGCCATGTGATCAGTGCCTGATCAGCCACGTCATCAGTGCATGCGCAGTCACGTCATCAGTGCATGATAGCCACGTGATCAGTGCATGCTCAGTCACGTGATCTGGACTTGATCAGCCACGTGATCAGTGCCTGCAGAGTCACGTGATCAGGGCCTGCTGAGCTGCGTGATTCCTGCCGGCTCATCTGCATGACAATTGCCATCTGAGCTGCGTGATTCCTGTCGGCTCATCTGCTTGACAATTGCCAGCTGAGCTGCGTGATTCCTGCCTGGTCACGTGCTTGATTATTGCCAGTTGAGCAGCATGATTCGTCACTGCTGAGCTCCATGCTTATTGCCTGCTGATTGCGTGGTTCGTGTCTGCTCAGCTCTTTGAGTATCGCCTCCTGAGGTCCCTGTTCAGTCGCCACCTGCCGGGGACCAGCCCCAACTGATCCAGGGTATTCGAAGGAGAGATGGCCTAGGCGACTATTTATATTGTAATCAGAGATGTCAAGAATAATAGTATGCGGAGAGCTCAGTAGGAAAATTCGGTGGAGAATAGAGACTGAGTAGCTTGGTTTACACGGAAGACCAATCAAACTTCAAGACAAGAAGTTTGCACCACTTACGTAGGCCGCAGGCGCCCTCTCGAATAGCGAAAGGTGCCTCACACTAGACACCTTCTCGAGTGGGTCTTAGCAGCCCAGGCATAATTAGTAAGCGTGGTGGGTTCCGCGCACCAGATGGAGACTCAGCTGGAAGTTAAAGGGAAGAATGACAAGGAACTTTATGAATTGGAGCTGTAAGTTAACTCTTTGACAGAGAGAGCGAGATGGTGGTGGGGGACAGCCCCCAGTGAAATCAGAGGTGAGAGCACAAAGCAATACAGTAGGCAGACTCTGGTTTTTTTGGGGGGAGATGCTGGAGAATATCCGGGTGGAATCCTGAGGCTCGATCCCGCATTTGCGTATGCTGAGCCTCCTTCCTCATGACCTTTGTCCAGAGTGGAATGCCTCCCCGGCTCCCGGCACATGATCAGTGCATGCTCAGTCACGATATCAGTGCCTGCTCAGCCACGTGATCACTGACGGCACAGTCACGTGATCAGCGCCTCTCAGTCACGTGATCACCGTATGATAAACACGTGATCAGTGCACGACCAGCCACATGATCACTGCATGCGCGGTCAGGTGGTCAGTTCCTGATCAGCCACCTGATCAGTGCGTGCACAGTCCCCTGATCAGCGCCTCTCAGTCACTGATCATTGCCTGATAAACACGTGATCACTGCATGATGAGCCATGGGATCAGTGCCTGATCAGCCACGTCATCAGTGCATGCGCAGTCACGTCATCAGTGCATGATAGCCACATGATCAGTGCATGCTCAGTCACGTGATCTGGACTTGATCAGCCACGTGATCAGTGCCTGCAGAGTCACGTGATCAGGGCCTGCTGAGCTGCGTGATTCCTGCCGGCTCATCTGCATGACAATTGCCATCTGAGCTGCGTGATTCCTGTCGGCTCATCTGCTTGACAATTGCCAGCTGAGCTGCGTGATTCCTGCCTGGTCACGTGCTTGATTATTGCCAGTTGAGCAGCATGATTCGTCACTGCTGAGCTCCATGCTTATTGCCTGCTGATTGCGTGGTTCGTGTCTGCTCAGCTCTTTGAGTATCGCCTCCTGAGGTCCCTGTTCGGTCGCCACCTGCCGGGGACCAGCCCCAACTGATCCAGGGTATTCGAAGGAGAGATGGCCTAGGCGACTATTTATATGCTAATCAGAGATGTCAAGAATAATAGTATGCGGAGAGCTCAGTAGGAAAATTCGGTGGAGAAAAGAGACTGAGTAGCTTGGTTTACACGGAAGACCAATCAAACTTCAAGACAAGAAGTTTGCACCACTTACGTAGGCCGCAGGCGCCCTCTCGAATAGCGAAAGGTGCCTCACCCTAGACACCTTCTCGAGTGGGTCTTAGCAGCCCAGGCATAATTAGTAAGCGTGGTGGGTTCCGCGCTCCAGATGGAGACTCAGCTGGAAGTTAAAGGGAAGAATGACAAGGAACTTTATGAATTGGAGCTGTAAGTTAACTCTTTGACAGAGAGAGCGAGATGGTGGTGGGGGACAGCCCCCAGTGAAATCAGAGGTGAGAGCACAAAGCAATACAGTAGGCAGACTTTGGTTTTTTTGGGGGGAGATGCTCGAGAATATCCGGGTGGACTCCTGAGGCTCGATCCCGCACTTGCGTATGCCGAGCCTCCTTCCTCATGACCTTTGTCCAGAGTGGAATGCCTCCCCGGCTCCCGGCACATGATCAGTGCATGCTCAGTCACGATATCAGTGCCTGCTCAGCCACGTGATCACTGACGGCACTCACACGTGATCAGCGCCTCTCAGTCACGTGATCACCGTATGATAAACACGTGATCAGTGAACGACCAGCCACGTGATCACTGCATGCGCAGTCAGGTGGTCAGTTCCTGATCAGCCACCTGATCAGTGCGTGCACAGTCCCCTGATCAGCGCCTGTCAGCCTGTCAGTCACTGATCATTGCCTGATAAACACGTGATCAGTGCCCGATCAGCCACGTCATCAGTGCATGCGCAGTCACGTCATCAGTGCATGATAGCCACGTGATCAGTGCATGCTCAGTCACGTGATCTGGACTTGATCAGCCACGTGATCAGTGCCTGCAGAGTCACGTGATCAGGGCCTGCTGAGCTGCGTGATTCCTGCCGGCTCATCTGCATGACAATTGCCATCTGAGCTGCGTGATTCCTGTCGGCTCATCTGCTTGACAATTGCCAGCTGAGCTGGCTTCCTGCCTGACCTGCGATTATTGCGTCAGCATGATTCGTCACTGCTGAGCTCCATGCTTATTGCCTGCTGATTGCGTGGTTCGTGTCTGCTCAGCTCTTTGAGTATCGCCTCCTGAGGTCCCTGTTCGGTCGCCACCTGCCGGGGACCAGCCCCAACTGATCCAGGGTATTCGAAGGAGAGATGGCCTAGGCGACTATTTATATGCTAATCAGAGATGTCAAGAATAATAGTATGAGGAGAGCTCAGTAGGAAAATTCGGTGGAGAAAAGAGACTGAGTGGCTTGGTTTACGCGGAAGACCAATCAAACTTCAAGACAAGAAGTTTGCACCACTTACGTAGGCCGCAGGCGCCCTCTCGAATAGCGAAAGGTGCCTCACCCTAGACACCTTCTCGAGTGGGTCTTATCAGCCCAGGCATAATTAGTAAGCGTGGTGGGTTCCGCGCTCCAGATGGAGACTCAGCTGGAAGTTAAAGGGAAGAATGACAAGGAACTTTATGAATTGGAGCTGTAAGTTAACTCTTTGACAGAGAGAGCGAGATGGTGGTGGGGGACAGCCCCCAGTGAAATCAGAGGTGAGAGCACAAAGCAATACAGTAGGCAGACTCTGGTTTTTTTGGGGGGGAGATGCTCGAGAATATCCGGGTGGACTCCTGAGGCTCGATCCCGCATTTGCGTATGCCGAGCCTCCTTCCTCATGACCTTTGTCCAGAGTGGAATGCCTCCCCGGCTCCCGGCACATGATCAGTGCATGCTCAGTCACGATATCAGTGCATGCTCAGCCACGTGATCACTGACGGCACAGTCACGTGATCAGCGCCTCTCAGTCACGTGATCACCGTATGATAAACACGTGATCAGTGAACGACCAGCCACGTGATCACTGCATGCGCGTCAGGTGGTCAGTTCCTGATCTGCGTGCACAGTCCCCTGATCAGCGCCTGTCAGTCACTGATCACTGCCTGATAAACACGTGATCAGTGCCCGAACAGCCACGTCATCAGTGCATGCGCAGTCACGTGATCAGTGCATGATAGCCACGTGATCAGTGCGTGCACAGTCCCCTGATCAGCGCCTGTCAGTCACTGATCATTGCCTGATAAACACGTGATCAGTGCATGATGAGCCATGTGATCAGTGCCTGATCAGCCACGTCATCAGTGCATGCGCAGTCACGTCATCAGTGCATGATAGCCACGTGATCAGTGCATGCTCAGTCACGTGATCTGGACTTGATCAGCCACGTGATCAGTGCCTGCAGAGTCACGTGATCAGGGCCTGCTGAGCTGCGTGATTCCTGCCGGCTCATCTGCATGAAAATTGCCATCTGAGCTGCGTGATTCCTGTCGGCTCATCTGCTTGACAATTGCCAGCTGAGCTGCGTGATTCCTGCCTGGTCACGTGCTTGATTATTGCCAGTTGAGCAGCATGATTCGTCACTGCTGAGCTCCATGCTTATTGCCTGCTGATTGCGTGGTTCGTGTCTGCTCAGCTCTTTGAGTATCGCCTCCTGAGGTCCCTGTTCGGTCGCCACCTGCCGGGGACCAGCCCCAACTGATCCAGGGTATTCGAAGGAGAGATGGCCTAGGCGACTATGTATATGCTAATCAGAGATGTCAAGAATAATAGTATGAGGAGAGCTCAGTAGGAAAATTCGGTGGAGAAAAGAGACTGAGTAGCTTGGTTTACGCGGAAGACCAATCAAACTTCAAGACAAGAAGTTTGCACCACTTACGTAGGCCGCAGGCGCCCTCTCGAATAGCGAAAGGTGCCTCACCCTAGACACCTTCTCGAGTGGGTCTTAGCAGCCCAGGCATAATTAGTAAGCGTGGTGGGTTCCGCGCTCCAGATGGAGACTCAGCTGGAAGTTAAAGGGAAGAATGACAAGGAACTTTATGAATTGGAGCTGTAAGTTAACTCTTTGACAGAGAGAGCGAGATGGTGGTGGGGGACAGCCCCCAGTGAAATCAGAGGTGAGAGCACAAAGCAATACAGTAGGCAGACTCTGGTTTTTTTGGGGGAGATGCTCGAGAATATCCGGGTGGACTCCTGAGGCTCGATCCCGCATTTGCGTATGCCGAGCCTCCTTCCTCATGACCTTTGTCCAGAGTGGAATGCCTCCCCGGCTCCCGGCACATGATCAGTGCATGCTCAGTCACGATATCAGTGCATGCTCAGCCACGTGATCACTGACGGCACAGTCACGTGATCAGCGCCTCTCAGTCACGTGATCACCGTATGATAAACACGTGATCAGTGAACGACCAGCCACGTGATCACTGCATGCGCAGTCAGGTGGTCAGTTCCTGATCAGCCACCTGATCAGTGCGCGCACAGTCCCCTGATCAGCTGTCAGTCACTGATCACTGCCTGATAAACACGTGATCAGTGCCCGAACAGCCACGTCATCAGTGCATGCGCAGTCACGTGATCAGTGCATGATAGCCACGTGATCAGTGCGTGCACAGTCCCATGATCAGCGCCTGTCAGTCACTGATCATTGCCTGATAAACACGTGATCAGTGCATGATGAGCCATGTGATCAGTGCCTGATCAGCCACGTCATCAGTGCATGCGCAGTCACGTCATCAGTGCATGATAGCCACGTGATCAGTGCATGCTCAGTCACGTGATCTGGACTTGATCAGCCACGTGATCAGTGCCTGCAGAGTCACGTGATCAGGGCCTGCTGAGCTGCGTGATTCCTGCCGGCTCATCTGCATGACAATTGCCATCTGAGCTGCGTGATTCCTGTCGGCTCATCTGCTTGACAATTGCCAGCTGAGCTGCGTGATTCCTGCCTGGTCACGTGCTTGATTATTGCCAGTTGAGCAGCATGATTCGTCACTGCTGAGCTCCATGCTTATTGCCTGCTGATTGCGTGGTTCGTGTCTGCTCAGCTCTTTGAGTATCGCCTCCTGAGGTCCCTGTTCGGTCGCCACCTGCCGGGGACCAGCCCCAACTGATCCAGGGTATTCGAAGGAGAGATGGCCTAGGCGACTATTTATATGCTAATCAGAGATGTCAAGAATAATAGTATGAGGAGAGCTCAGTAGGAAAATTCGGTGGAGAAAAGAGCCTGAGTAGCTTGGTTTACGCGGAAGACCAATCAAACTTCAAGACAAGAAGTTTGCACCATTTACGTAGGCCGCAGGCGCCCTCTCGAATAGCGAAAGGTGCCTCACCCTAGACACCTTTCGAGTGGGTCTTAGCAGCCCAGGCATAATTAGTAAGCGTGGTGGGTTCCGCGCTCCAGATGGAGACTCAGCTGGAAGTTAAAGGGAAGAATGACAAGGAACTTTATGAATTGAGCTGTAAGTTAACTCTTTGACAGAGAGAGCGAGATGGTGGTGGGGGACAGCCCCCAGTGAAATCAGAGGTGAGAGCACAAAGCAATACAGTAGGCAGACTTTGGTTTTTTTGGGGGGAGATGCTCGAGAATATCCGGGTGGACCCCTGAGGCTCGATCCCGCATTTGCGTATGCCGAGCCTCCTTCCTCATGACCTTGGTCCAGAGTGGAATGCCTCCCCGGCTCCCGGCACATGATCAGTGCATGCTCAGTCATGATATCAGTGCATGCTCAGCCACGTGATCACTGACGGCACTGTCACGTGATCAGCGCCTCAGTCACGTGATCACCGTATGATAAACACGTGATCAGTACCCTAACAGCCACGTCATCAGTGCATGCGCAGTCACGTGGTCAGTGCATGATAGCCACGTGATCAGTGCGTGCACAGGCCCATGATCAGCGCCTGTCAGTCACTGTTCATTGCCTTATAAACACGTGATCACTGCATGATGAGCCAGGTGATCAGTGCCTGATCAGCCACGTCATCAGTGCATGCGCAGTCACGTCATCAGTGCATGATAGCCAGGTGATCAGTGCATGCTCAGTCACGTGATCAGGACTTGATCAGCCACGTGATCAGTGCCTGCAGAGTCACGTGATCAGGGCCTGCTGAGCTGCGTGATTCCTGCCGGCTCATCTGCATGACAATTGCCATCTGAGCTGCGTGATTCCTGTCGGCTCATCTGCTTGACAATTGCCAGCTGAGCTGCGTGATTCCTGCCTGGTCACGTGCTTGATTATTGCCAGTTGAGCAGCATGATTCGTCACTGCTGAGCTCCATGCTTATTGCCTGCTGATTGCGTGGTTCGTGTCTGCTCAGCTCTTTGAGTATCGCCTCCTGAGGTCCCTGTTCGGTCGCCACCTGCCGGGGACCAGCCCCAACTGATCCAGGGTATTCGAAGGAGAGATGGCCTAGGCGACTATTTATATTCTAATCAGAGATGTCAAGAATAATAGTATGCGGAGAGCTCAGTAGGAAAATTCGGTGGAGAATAGAGACTGAGTAGCTTGGTTTACGCGGAAGACCAATCAAACTTCAAGACAAGAAGTTTGCACCACTTACGTAGGCCGCAGGCGCCCTCTCGAATAGCGAAAGGTGCCTCACCCTAGACACCTTCTCGAGTGGGTCTTAGCAGCCCAGGCATAATTAGTAAGCGTGGTGGGTTCCGCGCTCCAGATGGAGACTCAGCTGGAAGTTAAAGGGAAGAATGACAAGGAACTTTATGAATTGGAGCTGTAAGTTAACTCTTTGACAGAGAGAGCGAGATGGTGGTGGGGGACAGCCCCCAGTGAAATCAGAGGTGAGAGCACAAAGCAATACAGTAGGCAGACTCTGGTTTTTTTTGGGGGGAGATGCTGGAGAATATCCGGGTGGACTCCTGAGGCTCGATCCCGCATTTGCGTATGCCGAGCCTCCTTCCTCATGACCTTTGTCCAGAGTGGAATGCCTCCCCGGCTCCCGGCACATGATCAGTGCATGCTCAGTCACGATATCAGTGCCTGCTCAGCCACGTGATCACTGACGGCACAGTCACGTGATCAGCGCCTCTCAGTCACGTGATCACCGTATGATAAACACGTGATCAGTGAACGACCAGCCACGTGATCACTGCATGCGCAGTCAGGTGGTCAGTTCCTGATCAGCCACCTGATCAGTGCGTGCACAGTCCCCTGATCAGCGCCTGTCAGTCACTGATCACTGCCTGATAAACAGGTGATCAGTGCCCGAACAGCCTCGTCATCAGTGCATGCGCATCACGTCATCAGTGCATGATGAGCCATGTGATCAGTGCCTGATCAGCCACGTCATCAGTGCATGCGCAGTCACGTCATCAGTGCATGATAGCCACGTGATCAGTGCATGCTCAGTCACGTGATCTGGACTTGATCAGCCACGTGATCAGTGCCTGCAGAGTCACGTGATCAGGGCCTGCTGAGCTGCGTGATTCCTGCCAGCTCATCTGCATGACAATTGCCAGCTGAGCTGCGTGTTTCCTGCCTGGTCACGTGCTTGATTATTGCCAGTTGAGCAGCATGATTCGTCACTGCTGAGCTCCATGCTTATTGCCTGCTGATTGCGTGGTTCGTGTCTGCTCAGCTCTTTGAGTATCGCCTCCTGAGGTCCCTGTTCGGTCGCCACCTGCCGGGGACCAGCCCCAACTGATCCAGGGTATTCGAAGGAGAGATGGCCTAGGCGACTATTTATATGCTAATCAGAGATGTCAAGAATAATAGTATGCGGAGAGCTCAGTAGGAAAATTCGGTGGAGAAAAGAGACTGAGTGACTTGGTTTACGCGGAAGACCAATCAAACTTCAAGACAAGAAGTTTGCACCACTTACGTAGGCCGCAGGCGCCCTCTCGAATAGCGAAAGGTGCCTCACCCTAGACACCTTCTCGAGTGGGTCTTAGCAGCCCAGGCATAATTAGTAAGCGTGGTGGGTTCCGCGCTCCAGATGGAGACTCAGCTGGAAGTTAAAGGGAAGAATGACAAGGAACTTTATGAATTGGAGCTGTAAGTTAACTCTTTGACAGAGAGAGCGAGATGGTGGTGGGGGACAGCCCCCAGTGAAATGAGAGGTGAGGGCACAAAGCAATACAGTAGGCAGACTCTGGTTTTTTTTGGGGGGGGATGCTCGAGAATATCCGGGTGGACTCCTGAGGCTCGATCTCGCATTTGCGTATGCCGAGCCTCCTTCCTCATGACCTTTGTCCAGAGTGGAAGGCCTCCCCGGCTCCCGGCACATGATCAGTGCATGCTCAGTCACGATATCAGTGCATGCTCAGCCAGGTTATCACTGACGGCACAGTCACGTGATCAGCGCCTCTCAGTCACGTGATCACCGTATGATAAACACGTGATCAGTGAACGACCAGCCACGTGATCACTGCATGCGCAGTCAGGTGGTCAGTTCCTGATCTGCGTGCACAGTCCCCTGATCAGCGCCTGTCAGTCACTGATCACTGCCTGATAAACACGTGATCAGTGCCCGAAGAGCCACGTCATCAGTGCATGCCCAGGCACGTGATCAGTGCATGATAGCCACGTGATCAGTGCGTGCACAGTCCCATGACCAGCGCCTGTCAGTCACTGATAGTTGCCTGATAAACACGTGATCAGTGCATGATGAGCCATGTGATCAGTGCCTGATCAGCCACGTCATCAGTGCATGCGCAGTCACGTCATCAGTGCATGATAGCCACGTGATCAGTGCATGCTCAGTCACGTGATCTGGACTTGATCAGCCACGTGATCAGTGCCTGCAGAGTCACATGATCAGGGCCTGCTGAGCTGAGTGATTCCTGCCGGCTCATCTGCATGACAATTGCCATCTGAGCTGCGTGATTCCTGTCGGCTCATCTGCTTGACAATTGCCAGCTGAGCTGCGTGATTCCTGCCTGGTCACGTGCTTGATTATTGCCAGTTGAGCAGCATGATTCGTCACTGCTGAGCTCCATGCTTATTGCCTGCTGATTGCGTGGTTCGTGTCTGCTCAGCTCTTTGAGTATCGCCTCCTGAGGTCCCTGTTCGGTCGCCACCTGCCGGGGACCAGCCCCAACTGATCCAGGGTATTCGAAGGAGAGATGGCCTAGGCGACTATTTATATGCTAATCAGAGATGTCAAGAATAATAGTATGAGGAGAGCTCAGTAGGAAAATTCGGTGGAGAAAAGAGACTGAGTAGCTTGGTTTACGCGGAAGACCAATCAAACTTCAAGACAAGAAGTTTGCACCATTTATGTAGGCCGCAGGCGCCCTCTCGCATAGCGAAAGGTGCCTCACCCTAGACACCTTCTCGAGTGGGTCTTAGCAGCCCAGGCATAATTAGTCAGCGTGGTGGGTTCCGCGCTCCAGATGGAGACTCAGCTGGAAGTTAAAGGGAAGAATGACAAGGAACTTTATGAATTGGAGCTGTAAGTTAAGTCTTTGACAGAGAGAGCGAGATGGTGGTGGGGGACAGCCCCCAGTGAAATCAGAGGTGAGGGCACAAAGCAATACAGTAGGCAGACTCTGGTTTTTTTGGGGGAGATGCTCGAGAATATCCGGGTGGACCCCTGAGGCTCGATCCCGCATTTGCGTATGCCGAGCCTCCTTCCTCATGACCTTTGTCCAGAGAGGAATGCCTCCCCGGCTCCCGGCACATGATCAGTGCACGCTCAGTCACGATATCAGTGCATGCTCAGCCACGTGATCACTGACGGCACTGTCACGTGATCAGCGCCTCTCAGTCACGTTATCACCGTAGGATAAACACGTGATCAGTGAACGACCAGCCACGTGATCACTGCATGCGCGGTCAGGTGGTCAGTTCCTGATCAGCCACCTGATCAGTGCGTGCACAGTCCCCTGATCAGCGCCTGTCAGTCACTGATCACTGCCTGATAAACACGTGATCAGTGCCCGAACAGCCACGTCATCAGTGCATGCGCAGTCACGTGATCAGTGCATGATAGCCAC
Organism: Bos javanicus; assembly: GCF_032452875.1. Lineage (NCBI taxonomy): Eukaryota > Metazoa > Chordata > Mammalia > Artiodactyla > Bovidae > Bos > Bos javanicus. The sequence continues at coordinate 22,709 of NW_026893965.1, forward strand.
GTGATCAGTGCGTGCACAGTCCCATGATCAGCGCCTGTCAGTCACTGTTCATTGCCTGATAAACACGTGATCAGTGCATGATGAGCCATGTGATCAGTGCCTGATCAGCCACGTCATCAGTGCATGCGCAGTCACGTCATCAGTGCATGATAGCCACGTGATCAGTGCATGCTCAGTCACGTGATCTGGACTTGATCAGCCACGTGATCAGTGCCTGCAGAGTCACGTGATCAGGGCCTGCTGAGCTGCGTGATTCCTGCCGGCTCATCTGCTTGACAATTGCCAGCTGAGCTGCGTGATTCCTGCCTGGTCACCTGCTTGATTATTGCCAGTTGAGCAGCATGATTCGTCACTGCTGAGCTCCATGCTTATTGCCTGCTGATTGCGTGGTTCGTGTCTGCTCAGCTCTTTGAGTATCGCCTCCTGAGGTCCCTGTTCGGTCGCCACATGCCGGGGACCAGCCCCAACTGATCCAGGGTATTCGAAGGAGAGATGGCCTAGGCGACTATTTATATGCTAATCAGAGATGTCAAGAATAATAGTATGAGGAGAGCTCAGTATGAAAATTCGGTGGAGAAAAGAGACTGAGTAGCTTGGTTTACGCGGAAGACCAATCAAACTTCAAGACAAGAAGTTTGCACCACTTACGTAGGCCGCAGGCGCCCTCTCGAATAGCGAAAGGTGCCTCACCCTAGACACCTTCTCGAGTGGGTCTTAGCAGCCCAGGCATAATTAGTAAGCGTGGTGGGTTCCGCGCTCCAGATGGAGACTCAGCTGGAAGTTAAAGGGAAGAATGACAAGGAACTTTATGAATTGGAGCTGTAAGTTAACTCTTTGACAGAGAGAGCGAGATGGTGGTGGGGGACAGCCCCCAGTGAAATGAGAGGTGAGAGCACAAAGCAATACAGTAGGCAGACTCTGGTTTTTTTGGGGGGAGATGCTCGAGAATATCCGGGTGGACTCCTGAGGCTCGATCCCGCATTTGCGTATGCCGAGCCTCCTTCCTCATGACCTTTGTCCAGAGTGGAATGCCTCCCCGGCTCCCGGCACATGATCAGTGCATGCTCAGTCACGATATCAGTGCCTGCTCAGCCACGTGATCACTGACGGCACAGTCACGTGATCAGCGCCTCTCAGTCACGTGATCACCGTATGATAAACACGTGATCAGTGAACGACCAGCCACGTGATCACTGCATGCGCAGTCAGGTGGTCAGTTCCTGATCAGCCACCTGATCAGTGCGTGCACAGTCCCCTGATCAGCGCCTGTCAGTCACTGATCACTGCCTGATAAACACGTGATCAGTGCCCGAACAGCCACGTCATCAGTGCATGCGCAGTCACGTGATCAGTGCATGATAGCCACGTGATCAGTGCGTGCACAGTCCCATGATCAGCGCCTGTCAGTCACTGATCATTGCCTGATAAACACGTGATCAGTGCATGATGAGCCATGTGATCAGTGCCTGATCAGCCACGTCATCAGTGCATGCGCAGTCACGTCATCAGTGCATGATAGCCACGTGATCAGTGCATGCTCAGTCACGTGATCTGGACTTGATCAGCCACGTGATCAGTGCCTGCAGAGTCACGTGATCAGGGCCTGCTGAGCTGCGTGATTCCTGCCGGCTCATCTGCTTGACAATTGCCAGCTGAGCTGCGTGATTCCTGCCTGGTCACGTGCTTGATTATTGCCAGTTGAGCAGCATGATTCGTCACTGCTGAGCTCCATGCTTATTGCCTGCTGATTGCGTGGTTCGTGTCTGCTCAGCTCTTTGAGTATCGCCTCCTGAGGTCCCTGTTCGGTCGCCACCTGCCGGGGACCAGCCCCAACTGATCCAGGGTATTCGAAGGAGAGATGGCCTAGGCGACTATTTATATGCTAATCAGAGATGTCAAGAATAATAGTATGAGGAGAGCTCAGTAGGAAAATTCGGTGGAGAAAAGAGACTGAGTAGCTTGGTTTACGCGGAAGACCAATCAAACTTCAAGACAAGAAGTTTGCACCACTTACGTAGGCCGCAGGCGCCCTCTCGAATAGCGAAAGGTGCCTCACCCTAGACACCTTCTCGAGTGGGTCTTAGCAGCCCAGGCATAATTAGTAAGCGTGGTGGGTTCCGCGCTCCAGATGGAGACTCAGCTGGAAGTTAAAGGGAAGAATGACAAGGAACTTTATGAATTGGAGCTGTAAGTTAACTCTTTGACAGAGAGAGCGAGATGGTGGTGGGGGACAGCCCCCAGTGAAATGAGAGGTGAGAGCACAAAGCAATACAGTAGGCAGACTCTGGTTTTTTGGGGGGAGATGCTCGAGAATATCCGGGTGGACTCCTGAGGCTCGATCCCGCATTTGCGTATGCCGAGCCTCCTTCCTCATGACCTTTGTCCAGAGTGGAATGCCTCCCCGGCTCCCGGCACATGATCAGTGCATGCTCAGTCACGATATCAGTGCCTGCTCAGCCACGTGATCACTGACGGCACAGTCACGTGATCAGCGCCTCTCAGTCACGTGATCACCGTATGATAAACACGTGATCAGTGAACGACCAGCCACGTGATCACTGCATGCGCAGTCAGGTGGTCAGTTCCTGATCAGCCACCTGATCAGTGCGTGCACAGTCCCCTGATCAGCGCCTGTCAGTCACTGATCACTGCCTGATAAACACGTGATCAGTGCCCGAACAGCCACGTCATCAGTGCATGCGCAGTCACGTGATCAGTGCATGATAGCCACGTGATCAGTGCGTGCACAGTCCCATGATCAGCGCCTGTCAGTCACTGATCATTGCCTGATAAACACGTGATCAGTGCATGATGAGCCATGTGATCAGTGCCTGATCAGCCACGTCATCAGTGCATGCGCAGTCACGTCATCAGTGCATGATAGCCACGTGATCAGTGCATGCTCAGTCACGTGATCTGGACTTGATCAGCCACGTGATCAGTGCCTGCAGAGTCACGTGATCAGGGCCTGCTGAGCTGCGTGATTCCTGCCGGCTCATCTGCTTGACAATTGCCAGCTGAGCTGCGTGATTCCTGCCTGGTCACGTGCTTGATTATTGCCAGTTGAGCAGCATGATTCGTCACTGCTGAGCTCCATGCTTATTGCCTGCTGATTGCGTGGTTCGTGTCTGCTCAGCTCTTTGAGTATCGCCTCCTGAGGTCCCTGTTCGGTCGCCACCTGCCGGGGACCAGCCCCAACTGATCCAGGGTATTCGAAGGAGAGATGGCCTAGGCGACTATTTATATGCTAATCAGAGATGTCAAGAATAATAGTATGAGGAGAGCTCAGTAGGAAAATTCGGTGGAGAAAAGAGACTGAGTAGCTTGGTTTACGCGGAAGACCAATCAAACTTCAAGACAAGAAGTTTGCACCACTTACGTAGGCCGCAGGCGCCCTCTCGAATAGCGAAAGGTGCCTCACCCTAGACACCTTCTCGAGTGGGTCTTAGCAGCCCAGGCATAATTAGTAAGCGTGGTGGGTTCCGCGCTCCAGATGGAGACTCAGCTGGAAGTTAAAGGGAAGAATGACAAGGAACTTTATGAATTGGAGCTGTAAGTTAACTCTTTGACAGAGAGAGCGAGATGGTGGTGGGGGACAGCCCCCAGTGAAATCAGAGGTGAGAGCACAAAGCAATACAGTAGGCAGACTCTGGTTTTTTTGGGGGGAGATGCTCGAGAATATCCGGGTGGACTCCTGAGGCTCGATCCCGCATTTGCGTATGCCGAGCCTCCTTCCTCATGACCTTTGTCCAGAGTGGAATGCCTCCCGGCTCCCGGCACATGATCAGTGCATGCTCAGTCACGATATCAGTGCCTGCTCAGCCACGTGATCACTGACGGCACAGTCACGTGATCAGCGCCTCTCAGTCACGTGATCACCGTATGATAAACACGTGATCAGTGAACGACCAGCCACGTGATCACTGCATGCGCAGTCAGGTGGTCAGTTCCTGATCAGCCACCTGATCAGTGCGTGCACAGTCCCTGATCAGCGCCTGTCAGTCACTGATCACTGCCTGATAAACACGTGATCAGTGCCCGAACAGCCACGTCATCAGTGCATGCGCAGTCACGTGATCAGTGCATGATAGCCACGTGATCAGTGCGTGCACAGTCCCATGATCAGCGCCTGTCAGTCACTGATCATTGCCTGATAAACACGTGATCAGTGCATGATGAGCCATGTGATCAGTGCCTGATCAGCCACGTCATCAGTGCATGCGCAGTCACGTCATCAGTGCATGATAGCCACGTGATCAGTGCATGCTCAGTCACGTGATCTGGACTTGATCAGCCACGTGATCAGTGCCTGCAGAGTCACGTGATCAGGGCCTGCTGAGCTGCGTGATTCCTGCCGGCTCATCTGCATGACAATTGCCATCTGAGCTGCGTGATTCCTGTCGGCTCATCTGCTTGACAATTGCCAGCTGAGCTGCGTGATTCCTGCCTGGTCACGTGCTTGATTATTGCCAGTTGAGCAGCATGATTCGTCACTGCTGAGCTCCATGCTTATTGCCTGCTGATTGCGTGGTTCGTGTCTGCTCAGCTCTTTGAGTATCGCCTCCTGAGGTCCCTGTTCGGTCGCCACCTGCCGGGGACCAGCCCCAACTGATCCAGGGTATTCGAAGGAGAGATGGCCTAGGCGACTATTTATATGCTAATCAGAGATGTCAAGAATAATAGTATGAGGAGAGCTCAGTAGGAAAATTCGGTGGAGAAAAGAGACTGAGTAGCTTGGTTTACGCGGAAGACCAATCAAACTTCAAGACAAGAAGTTTGCACCACTTACGTAGGCCGCAGGCGCCCTCTCGAATAGCGAAAGGTGCCTCACCCTAGACACCTTCTCGAGTGGGTCTTAGCAGCCCAGGCATAATTAGTAAGCGTGGTGGGTTCCGCGCTCCAGATGGAGACACAGCTGGAAGTTAAAGGGAAGAATGACAAGGAACTTTATGAATTGGAGCTGTAAGTTAACTCTTTGACAGAGAGAGCGAGATGGTGGTGGGGGACAGCCCCCAGTGAAATCAGAGGTGAGAGCACAAAGCAATACAGTAGGCAGACTCTGGTTTTTTTGGGGGGGGGATGCTCGAGAATATCCGGGTGGACTCCTGAGGCTCGATCCCGCATTTGCGTATGCCGAGCCTCCTTCCTCATGACCTTTGTCCAGAGTGGAATGCCTCCCGGCTCCCGGCACATGATCAGTGCATGCTCAGGCACGATATCAGTGCATGCTCAGCCACGTGATCACTGACGGCAGAGTCACGTGATCAGCGCCTCTCAGTCACGTGATCACCGTATGATAAACACGTGATCAGTGAACGACCAGCCACGTGATCCCTGCATGCGCGGTCAGGTGGTCAATTCCTGATCAGCCACCTGATCAGTGCGTGCACAGTCCCTGATCAGCGCCTGTCAGTCACTGATCACTGCCTGATAAACACGTGATCAGTGCCCGAACAGCCACGTCATCAGTGCATGCGCAGTCACGTGATCAGTGCATGATAGCCACGTGATCAGTGCGTGCACAGTCCCATGATCAGCGCCTGTCAGTCACTGATCATTGCCTGATAAACACGTGATCAGTGCATGATGAGCCATGTGATCAGTGCCTGATCAGCCACGTCATCAGTGCATGCGCAGTCACGTCATCAGTGCATGATAGCCACGTGATCAGTGCATGCTCAGTCACGTGATCTGGACTTGATCAGCCACGTGATCAGTGCCTGCAGAGTCACGTGATCAGGGCCTGCTGAGCTGCGTGATTCCTGCCGGCTCATCTGCATGACAATTGCCATCTGAGCTGCGTGATTCCTGTCGGCTCATCTGCTTGACAATTGCCAGCTGAGCTGCGTGATTCCTGCCTGGTCACGTGCTTGATTATTGCCAGTTGAGCAGCATGATTCGTCACTGCTGAGCTCCATGCTTATTGCCTGCTGATTGCGTGGTTCGTGTCTGCTCAGCTCTTTGAGTATCGCCTCCTGAGGTCCCTGTTCGGTCGCCACCTGCCGGGGACCAGCCCCAACTGATCCAGGGTATTCGAAGGAGAGATGGCCTAGGCGACTATTTATATGCTAATCAGAGATGTCAAGAATAATAGTATGAGGAGAGCTCAGTAGGAAAATTCGGTGGAGAAAAGAGACTGAGTAGCTTGGTTTACGCGGAAGACCAATCAAACTTCAAGACAAGAAGTTTGCACCACTTACGTAGGCCGCAGGCGCCCTCTCGAATAGCGAAAGGTGCCTCACCCTAGACACCTTCTCGAGTGGGTCTTAGCAGCCCAGGCATAATTAGTAAGCGTGGTGGGTTCCGCGCTCCAGATGGAGACTCAGCTGGAAGTTAAAGGGAAGAATGACAAGGAACTTTATGAATTGGAGCTGTAAGTTAACTCTTTGACAGAGAGAGCGAGATGGTGGTGGGGGACAGCCCCCAGTGAAATCAGAGGTGAGAGCACAAAGCAATACAGTAGGCAGACTCTGGTTTTGGGGGGAGATGCTCGAGAATATCCGGGTGGACTCCTGAGGCTCGATCCCGCATTTGCGTATGCCGAGCCTCCTTCCTCATGACCTTTGTCCAGAGTGGAATGCCTCCCCGGCTCCCGGCACATGATCAGTGCATGCTCAGTCACGATATCAGTGCATGCTCAGCCACGTGATCACTGACGGCACAGTCACGTGATCAGCGCCTCTCAGTCACGTGATCACCGTAGGATAAACACGTGATCAGTGAACGACCAGCCACGTGATCACTGCATGCGCGGTCAGGTGGTCAGTTCCTGATCAGCCACCTGATCAGTGCGTGCACAGTCCCCTGATCAGCGCCTGTCAGTCCCTGATCACTGCCTGATAAACACGTGATCAGTGCCCGAACAGCCACGTCATCAGTGCATGCGCAGTCACGTGATCAGTGCATGATAGCCACGTGATCAGTGCGTGCACAGTCCCATGATCAGCGCCTGTCAGTCACTGATCATTGCCTGATAAACACGTGATCAGTGCATGATGAGCCATGTGATCAGTGCCTGATCAGCCACGTCATCAGTGCATGCGCAGTCACGTGATCAGTGCATGCTCAGTCACGTGATCTGGACTTGATCAGCCACGTGATCAGTGCCTGCAGAGTCACGTGATCAGGGCCTGCTGAGCTGTGTGATTCCTGCCGGCTCATCTGCATGACACTTGCCATCTGAGCTGCGTGATTCCTGCCTGGTCACGTGCTTGATTATTGCCAGTTGAGCAGCATGATTCGTCACTGCTGAGCTCCATGCTTATTGCCTGCTGATTGCGTGGTTCCTGTCTGCTCAGCTCTTTGAGTATTGCCTCCTGAGGTCCCTGTTCGGTCGCCACCTGCCGGGGACCAGCCCCAACTGATCCAGGGTATTCGAAGGAGAGATGGCCTAGGCGACTATTTATATGCTAATCAGAGATGTCAAGAATAATAGTATGAGGAGAGCTCAGTAGGAAAATTCGGTGGAGAATAGAGACTGAGTAGCTTGGTTTACGCGGAAGACCAATCAAACTTCAAGACAAGAAGTTTGCACCACTTACGTAGGCCGCAGGCGCCCTCTCGAATAGCGAAAGGTGCCTCACCCTAGACACCTTCTCGAGTGGGTCTTAGCAGCCCAGGCATAATTAGTAAGCGTGGTGGGTTCCGCGCTCCAGATGGAGACTCAGCTGGAAGTTAAAGGGAAGAATGACAAGGAACTTTATGAATTGGAGCTGTAAGTTAACTCTTTGACAGAGAGAGCGAGATGGTGGTGGGGGACAGCCCCCAGTGAAATGAGAGGTGAGAGCACAAAGCAATACAGTAGGCAGACTCTGGTTTTTTTGGGGGGGAGATGCTCGAGAATATCCGGGTGGACTCCTGAGGCTCGATCCCGCATTTGCGTATGCCGAGCCTCCTTCCTCATGACCTTTGTCCAGAGTGGAATGCCTCCCGGCTCCCGGCACATGATCAGTGCATGCTCAGTCACGATATCAGTGCCTGCTCAGCCACGTGATCACTGACGGCACAGTCACGTGATCAGCGCCTCTCAGTCACGTGATCACCGTATGATAAACACGTGATCAGTGAACGACCAGCCACGTGATCACTGCATGCGCAGTCGGTTGGTCAGTTCCTGATCAGCCACCTGATCAGTGCGTGCACAGTTCCCTGATCAGCGCCTGTCAGTCACTGATCACTGCCTGATAAACACGTGATCAGTGCCCGAACAGCCACGTCATCAGTGCATGCGCAGTCACGTGATCAGTGCATGATAGCCACGTGATCAGTGAGTGCACAGTCCCATGATCAGCGCCTGTCAGTCACTGATCATTGCCTGATAAACACGTGATCAGTGCATGATGAGCCATGTGATCAGTGCCTGATCAGCCACGTCATCAGTGCATGCGCAGTCACGTCATCAGTGCATGATAGCCACGTGATCAGTGCATGCTCAGTCACGTGATCTGGACTTGATCAGCCACGTGATCAGTGCCTGCAGAGTCACGTGATCAGGGCCTGCTGAGCTGCGTGATTCCTGCCGGCTCATCTGCATGACAATTGCCATCTGAGCTGCGTGATTCCTGTCGGCTCATCTGCTTGACAATTGCCAGCTGAGCTGCGTGATTCCTGCCTGGTCACGTGCTTGATTATTGCCAGTTGAGCAGCATGATTCGTCACTGCTGAGCTCCATGCTTATTGCCTGCTGATTGCGTGGTTCGTGTCTGCTCAGCTCTTTGAGTATCGCCTCCTGAGGTCCCTGTTCGGTCGCCACCTGCCGGGGACCAGCCCCAACTGATCCAGGGTATTCGAAGGAGAGATGGCCTAGGCGACTATTTATATGCTAATCAGAGATGTCAAGAATAATAGTATGAGGAGAGCTCAGTAGGAAAATTCGGTGGAGAAAAGAGACTGAGTAGCTTGGTTTACGCGGAAGACCAATCAAACTTCAAGACAAGAAGTTTGCACCACTTACGTAGGCCGCAGGCGCCCTCTCGAATAGCGAAAGGTGCCTCACCCTAGACACCTTCTCGAGTGGGTCTTAGCAGCCCAGGCATAATTAGTAAGCGTGGTGGGTTCCGCGCTCCAGATGGAGACTCAGCTGGAAGTTAAAGGGAAGAATGACAAGGAACTTTATGAATTGGAGCTGTAAGTTAACTCTTTGACAGAGAGAGCGAGATGGTGGTGGGGGACAGCCCCCAGTGAAATCAGAGGTGAGAGCACAAAGCAATACAGTAGGCAGACTCTGGTTTTTTTTGGGGGGAGATGCTCGAGAATATCCGGGTGGACTCCAGAGGCTCGATCCCGCATTTGCGTATGCCGAGCCTCCTTCCTCATGACCTTTGTCCAGAGTGGAATGCCTCCCCGGCTCCCGGCACATGATCAGTGCATGCTCAGTCACGATATCAGTGCCTGCTCAGCCACGTGATCACTGACGGCACAGTCACGTCATCAGCGCCTCTCAGTCACGTGATCACCGTAGGATAAACACGTGATCAGTGAACGACCAGCCACGTGATCACTGCATGCGCAGTCAGGTGGTCAGTTCCTGATCAGCCACCTGATCAGTGCGTGCACAGTCCCCTGATCAGCGCCTGTCAGTCACTGATCACTGCCTGATAAACACGTGATCAGTGCCCGAACAGCCACGTCATCAGTGCATGCGCAGTCACGTGATCAGTGCATGATAGCCACGTGATCAGTGCGTGCACAGTCCCATGATCAGCGCCTGTCAGTCACTGATCATTGCCTGATAAACACGTGATCAGTGCATGATGAGCCATGTGATCAGTGCCTGATCAGCCACGTCATCAGTGCATGCGCAGTCACGTCATCAGTGCATGATAGCCACGTGATCAGTGCATGCTCAGTCACGTGATCTGGACTTGATCAGCCACGTGATCAGTGCCTGCAGAGTCACGTGATCAGGGCCTGCTGAGCTGCGTGATTCCTGTCGGCTCATCTGCTTGACAATTTCCAGCTGAGCTGCGTGATTCCTGCCTGGTCACGTGCTTGATTATTGCCAGTTGAGCAGCATGATTCGTCACTGCTGAGCTCCATGCTTATTGCCTGCTGATTGCGTGGTTCGTGTCTGCTCAGCTCTTTGAGTATTGCCTCCTGAGGTCCCTGTTCGGTCGCCACCTGCCGGGGACCAGCCCCAACTGATCCAGGGTATTCGAAGGAGAGATGGCCTAGGCGACTATTTATATGCTAATCAGAGATGTCAAGAATAATAGTATGAGGAGAGCTCAGTAGGAAAATTCGGTGGAGAAAAGAGACTGCGTGGCTTGGTTTACGCGGAAAACCAATCAAACTTCAAGACAAGAAGTTTGCACCACTTACGTAGGCCGCAGGCGCCCTCTCGTATAGCGAAAGGTGCCTCACCCTAGACACCTTCTCCAGTGGGTCTTAGCAGCCCAGGCATAATTAGTAAGCGTGGTGGGTTCCGGGCTCCAGATGGAGACTCAGCAGGAAGTTAAAGGGAAGAATGACAAGGAACTTTATGAATTGGAGCTGTAAGTTAACTCTTTGACAGAGAGAGCGAGATGGTGGTGGGGGACAGCCCCCAGTGAAATGAGAGGTGAGGGCACAAAGCAATACAGTAGGCAGACTCTGGTTTTTTTGGGGGGAGATGCTCGAGAATATCCGGGTGGACTCCTGAGGCTCGATCCCGCATTTGCGTATGCCGAGCCTCCTTCCTCATGACCTTTGTCCAGAGTGGAATGCCTCCCCGGCTCCCGGCACATGATCAGTGCATGCTAAGTCACGATATCAGTGCATGCTCAGCCACGTTATCACTGACGGCACAGTCACGTGATCAGCGCCTCTCAGTCACGTGATCACCGTAGGATAAACACGTGATCAGTGAACGACCAGCCACGTGATCACTGCATGCGCAGTCAGGTGGTCAGTTCCTGATCAGCCACCTGATCAGTGCGTGCACAGTCCCCTGATCAGCGCCTGTCAGTCACTGATCACTGCCTGATAAACACGTGATCAGTGCCCGAACAGCCACGTCATCAGTGCATGCGCAGTCACGTGATCAGTGCATGATAGCCACGTGATCAGTGCGTGCACTGTCCCATGATCAGCGCCTGTCAGTCACTGATCATTGCCTGATAAACACGTGATCAGTGCATGATGAGCCATGTGATCAGTGCCTGATCAGCCACGTCATCAGTGCATGCGCAGTCACGTCATCAGTGCATGATAGCCACGTGATCAGTGCATGCTCACTCACGTGATCTGGACTTGATCAGCCACGTGATCAGTGCCTGCAGAGTCACGTGATCAGGGCCTGCTGAGCTGCGTGATTCCTGCCGGCTCATCTGCTTGACAATTGCCAGCTGAGCTGCGTGATTCCTGCCTGGTCACGTGCTTGATTATTGCCAGTTGAGCAGCATGATTCGTCACTGCTGAGCTCCATGCTTATTGCCTGCTGATTGCGTGGTTCGTGTCTGCTCAGCTCTTTGAGTATTGCCTCCTGAGGTCCCTGTTCGGTCGCCACCTGCCGGGAACCAGCCCCAACTGATCCAGGGTATTCGAAGGAGAGATGGCCTAGGCGACTATATATATGCTAATCAGAAATGTCAAGAATAATAGTATGAGGAGAGCTCAGTAGGAAAATTCGGTGGAGAAAAGAGACTGAGTAGCTTGGTTTACGCGGAAGACCAATCAAACTTCAAGACAAGAAGTTTGCACCACTTACGTAGGCCGCAGGCGCCCTCTCGAATAGCGAAAGGTGCCTCACCCTAGACACCTTCTCGAGTGGGTCTTAGCAGCCCAGGCATAATTAGTAAGCGTGGTGGGTTCTGCGCTCCAGATGGAGACTCAGCTGGAAGTTAAAGGGAAGAATGACAAGGAACTTTATGAATTGGAGCTGTAAGTTAACTCTTTGACAGAGAGAGCGAGATGGTGGTGGGGGACAGCCCCCAGTGAAATGAGAGGTGAGGGCACAAAGCAATACAGTAGGCAGACTCTGGTTTTTTGGGGGGGGGATGCTCGAGAATATCCGGGTGTACTCCTGAGGCTCGATCCCGCATTTGCGTATGCCGAGCCTCCTTCCTCATGACCTTTGTCCAGAGTGGAATGCCTCCCCGGCTCCCGGCACATGATCAGTGCATGCTCAGTCACGATATCAGTGCCTGCTCAGCCACGTGATCACTGTCGGCACAGTCACGTGATCAGCGCCTCTCAGTCACGTGATCACCGTATGATAAACACGTGATCAGTGAACGACCAGCCACGTGATCACTGCATGCGCAGTCAGTTGGTCAGTTCCTGATCAGCCACCTGATCAGTGCGTGCACAGTCCCTGATCAGCGCCTGTCAGTCACTGATCACTGCCTGATAAACACGTGATCAGTGCCCGAACAGCCACGTCATCAGTGCATGCGCAGTCACGTGATCAGTGCATGATAGCCACGTGATCAGTGAGTGCACAGTCCCATGATCAGCGCCTGTCAGTCACTGATCATTGCCTGATAAACACGTGATCAGTGCATGATGAGCCATGTGATCAGTGCCTGATCAGCCACGTCATCAGTGCATGCGCAGTCACGTCATCAGTGCATGATAGCCACGTGATCAGTGCATGCTCAGTCACGTGATCTGGACTTGATCAGCCACGTGATCAGTGCCTGCAGAGTCACGTGATCAGGGCCTGCTGAGCTGCGTGATTCCTGCCGGCTCATCTGCATGACAATTGCCATCTGAGCTGCGTGATTCCTGTCGGCTCATCTGCTTGACAATTGCCAGCTGAGCTGCGTGATTCCTGCCTGGTCACGTGCTTGATTATTGCCAGTTGAGCAGCATGATTCGTCACTGCTGAGCTCCATGCTTATTCCCTGCTGATTGCGTGGTTCGTGTCTGCTCAGCTCTTTGAGTATCGCCTCCTGAGGTCCCTGTTCGGTCGCCACCTGCCGGGGACCAGCCCCAACTGATCCAGGGTATTCGAAGGAGAGATGGCCTAGGCGACTATTTATATGCTAATCAGAGATGTTAAGAATAATAGTATGAGGAGAGCTCAGTAGGAAAATTCGGTGGAGAATAGAGACTGAGTAGCTTGGTTTACGCGGAAGACCAATCAAACTTCAAGACAAGAAGTTTGCACCACTTACGTAGGCCGCAGGCGCCCTATCGAATAGCGAAAGGTGCCTCACCCTAGACACCTTCTCGAGTGGGTCTTAGCAGCCCAGGCATAATTTGTAAGCGTGGTGGGTTCCGCGCTCCAGATGGAGACTCAGCTGGAAGTTAAAGGGAAGAATGACAAGGAACTTTATGAATTGGAGCTGTAAGTTAACTCTTTGACAGAGAGAGCGAGATGGTGGTGGGGGACAGCCCCCAGTGAAATCAGAGGTGAGAGCACAAAGCAATACAGTAGGCAGACTCTGGTTTTGGGGGGAGATGCTCGAGAATATCCGGGTGGACTCCTGAGGCTCGATCCCGCATTTGCGTATGCTGAGCCTCCTTCCTCATGACCTTTGTCCAGAATGGAATGCCTCCCCGGCTCCCGGCACATGATCAGTGCATGCTCAGTCACGATATCAGTGCCTGCTCAGCCACGTGATCACTGACGGCACAGTCACGTGATCAGCGCCTCTCAGTCACGTGATCACCGTAGGATAAACACGTGATCAGTGAACGACCAGCCACGTGATCACTGCATGCGCAGTCAGGTGGTCAGTTCCTGATCAGCCACCTGATCAGTGCGTGCACAGTCCCCTGATCAGCGCCTGTCAGTCCCTGATCACTGCCTGATAAACACGTGATCAGTGCCCGAACAGCCACGTCATCAGTGCATGTGCAGTCACGTGATCAGTGCATGATAGCCACGTGATCAGTGCGTGCACAGTCCCATGATCAGCGCCTGTCAGTCACTGATCATTGCCTGATAAACACGTGATCAGTGCATGATGAGCCATGGGATCAGTGCCTGATCAGCCACGTCATCAGTGCATGCGCAGTCACGTCATCAGTGCATGATAGCCACGTGATCAGTGCATGATCAGTCACGTGATCAGTGCTTGAGAGCCACGTGATCAGTGCCTGCAGAGTCACGTGATCAGGGCCTGATCAGCCACGTGATCAGTGCCTGCTCATCACATGACATTGCCTGCTGAGCTGCGTGATTCCTGTCGGCTCATCTGCTTGACAATTGCCAGCTGAGCTGCGTGATTCCTGCCTGGTCACGTGCTTGATTATTGCCAGTTGAGCAGCATGATTCGTCACTGCTGAGCTCCATGCTTATTCCCTGCTGATTGCGTGGTTCGTGTCTGCTCAGCTCTTTGAGTATCGCCTCCTGAGGTCCCTGTTCGGTCGCCACCTGCCGGGGACCAGCCCCAACTGATCCAGGGTATTCGAAGGAGAGATGGCCTAGGCGACTATTTATATGCTAATCAGAGATGTCAAGAATAATAGTATGAGGAGAGCTCAGTAGGAAAATTCGGTGGAGAAAAGAGACTGAGTAGCTTGGTTTACGCGGAAGACCAATCAAACTTCAAGACAAGAAGTTTGCACCACTTACGTAGGCCGCAGGCGGCCTCTCGAATAGCGAAAGGTGCCTCACCCTAGACACCTTCTCGAGTGGGTCTTAGCAGCCCAGGCATAATTTGTAAGCGTGGTGGGTTCCGCGCTCCAGATGGAGACTCAGCTGGAAGTTAAAGGGAAGAATGACAAGGAACTTTATGAATTGGAGCTGTAAGTTAACTCTTTGACAGAGAGAGCGAGATGGTGGTGGGGGACAGCCCCCAGTGAAATCAGAGGTGAGAGCACAAAGCAATACAGTAGGCAGACTCTGGTTTTTTTGGGGGAGATGCTCGAGAATATCCGGGTGGACTCCTGAGGCTCGATCCCGCATTTGCGTATGCTGAGCCTCCTTCCTCATGACCTTTGTCCAGAATGGAATGCCTCCCCGGCTCCCGGCACATGATCAGTGCATGCTCAGTCACGATATCAGTGCATGCTCAGCCACGTGATCACTGACGGCACAGTCACGTGATCAGCGCCTCTCAGTCACGTGATCACCGTAGGATAAACACGTGATCAGTGAACGACCAGCCACGTGATCACTGCATGCGCAGTCAGGTGGTCAGTTCCTGATCAGCCACCTGATCAGTGCGTGCACAGTCCCCTGATCAGCGCCTGTCAGTCCCTGATCACTGCCTGATAAACACGTGATCAGTGCCCGAACAGCCACGTCATCAGTGCATGTGCAGTCACGTGATCAGTGCATGATAGCCACGTGATCAGTGCGTGCACAGTCCCATGATCAGCGCCTGTCAGTCACTGATCATTGCCTGATAAACACGTGATCAGTGCATGATGAGCCATGGGATCAGTGCCTGATCAGCCACGTCATCAGTGCATGCGCAGTCACGTGATCAGTGCATGCTCAGTCACGTGATCTGTACTTGATCAGCCACGTGATCAGTGCCTGCAGAGTCACGTGATCAGGGCCTGCTGAGCTGCGTGATTCCTGCCGGCTCATCTGCATGAAACTTGCCATCTGAGCTGCGTGATTCCTGCCTCGTCACGTGCTTGATTATTGCCAGTTGAGCAGCATGATTCATCACTGCTGAGCTCCATGTTTATTGCCTGCTGATTGCGTGGTTCCTGTCTGCCCAGCTCTTTGAGTATTGCCTCCTGAGGTCCCTTTTCGGTCGCCACCTGCCGGGGACCAGCCCCAACTGATTCAGGGTATTCGAAGGAGAGATGGCCTAGGCGACTATTTATATGCTAATCAGAGATGTCAAGAATAATAGTATGAGGAGAGGTCAGTAGGAAAATTCGGTGGAGAAAAGAGACTGAGTAGCTTGGTTTACGCGGAAGACCAA
Organism: Bos javanicus; assembly: GCF_032452875.1. NCBI lineage: Eukaryota > Metazoa > Chordata > Mammalia > Artiodactyla > Bovidae > Bos > Bos javanicus. The sequence continues at coordinate 38,521 of NW_026893965.1, forward strand.
TCAAACTTCAAGACAAGAAGTTTGCACCACTTACGTAGGCCGCAGGCGCCCTCTCGAATAGCGAAAGGTGCCTCACACTAGACACCTTCTCGAGTGGGTCTTAGCAGCCCAGGCATAATTAGTAAGCGTGGTGGGTTCCGCGCTCCAGATGGAGACTCAGCTGGAAGTTAAAGGGAAGAATGACAAGGAACTTTATGAATTGGAGCTGTAAGTTAACTCTTTGACAGAGAGAGCGAGATGGTGGTGGGGGACAGCCCCCAGTGAAATGAGAGGTGAGGGCACAAAGCAATACAGTAGGCAGACTCTGGTTTTTTTTGGGGGGGGGATGCTCGAGAATATCCGGGTGTACTCCTGAGGCTCGATCCCGCATTTGCGTATGCCGAGCCTCCTTCCTCATGACCTTTGTCCAGAGTGGAATGCCTCCCCGGCTCCTGGCACATGATCAGTGCATGCTCAGTCACGGTATCAGTGCCTGCTCAGCCACGTGATCACTGACGGCACTGTCACGTGATCAGCGCCTCTCAGTCATGTGATCACCGTATGATAAACACGTGATCAGTGAACGACCAGCCACGTGATCACTGCATGTGCGGTCAGGTGGTCAGTTCCTGATCAGCCACCTGATCAGTGCGTGCACAGTCCCCTGATCAGCGCCTGTCAGTCACTGATCACTGCCTGATAAACACGTGATCAGTGCCCGAACAGCCACGTCATCAGTGCATGGGCAGTCACGTGATCAGTGCATGATAGCCACGTGATCTGTGCGTGCACAGTCCCATGATCAGCGCCTGTCAGTCACTGATCATTGCCTGATAAACACGTGATCAGTGCATGATGAGCCATGTGATCAGTGCCTGATCAGCCACGTCATCAGTGCATGCACAGTCACGTCATCAGTGCATGATAGCCACGTGATCAGTGCATGCTCAGTCACGTGATCTGGACTTGATCAGCCACGTGATCAGTGCCTGCAGAGTCACGTGATCAGGGCCTGCTGAGCTGCTTGATTCCTGCCGGCTCATCTGCATGACAATTGCCATCTGAGCTGGGAGATTCCTGTCGGCTCATCTGCTTGACAATTGCCAGCTGAGCTGCGTGATTCCTGCCTGGTCACGTGCTTGATTATTGCCAGTTGAGCAGCATGATTCGTCACTGCTGAGCTCCATGCTTATTGCCTGCTGATTGCGTGGTTCGTGTCTGCTCAGCTCTTTGAGTATCGCCTCCTGAGGTCCCTGTTCGGTCGCCACCTGCCGGGGACCAGCCCCAACTGATCCAGGGTATTCGAAGGAGAGATGGCCTAGGCGACTATTTATATGCTAATCAGAGATGTCAAGAATAATAGTATGAGGAGAGCTCAGTATGAAAATTCGGTGGAGAAAAGAGACTGAGTAGCTTGGTTTACGCGGAAGACCAATCAAACTTCAAGACAAGAAGTTTGCACCACTTACGTAGGCTGCAGGCGCCCTCTCGAATAGCGAAAGGTGCCTCACCCTAGACACCTTCTCGAGTGGGTCTTAGCAGCCCAGGCATAATTAGTAAGCGTGGTGGGTTCCGCGCTCCAGATGGAGACTCAGCAGGAAGTTAAAGGGAAGAATGACAAGGAACTTTATGAATTGGAGCTGTAAGTTAACTCTTTGACAGAGAGAGCGAGATGGTGGTGGGGGACAGCCCCCAGTGAAATGAGAGGTGAGGGCACAAAGCAATACAGTAGGCAGACTCTGGTTTTTTTTGTGGGGGGGATGCTCGAGTATATCCGGGTGTACTCCTGAGGCTCGATCTCGCATTTGCGTATGCCGAGCCTCCTTCCTCATGACCTTTGTCCAGAGTGGAAGGCCTCCCCGGCTCCCGGCACATGATCAGTGCATGCTCAGTCACGATATCAGTGCATGCTCAGCCACGTTATCACTGACGGCACAGTCACGTGATCAGCGCCTCTCAGTCACGTGATCACCGTAGGATAAACACGTGATCAGTGAACGACCAGCCACGTGATCACTGCATGCGCAGTCAGGTGGTCAGTTCCTGATCAGCCACCTGATCAGTGCGTGCACAGTCCCCTGATCAGCGCCTGTCAGTCACTGATCACTGCCTGATAAACACGTGATCAGTGCCCGAAGAGCCACGTCATCAGTTCATGCGCAGTCACGTGATCAGTGCATGATAGCCACGTGATCAGTGCGTGCACCGTCCCATGATCAGCGCCTGTCAGTCACTGATCATTGCCTGATAAACACGTGATCAGTGCATGATGAGCCATGTGATCAGTGCCTGATCAGCCACGTCATCAGTGCATGCGCAGTCACGTCATCAGTGCATGATAGCCACGTGATCAGTGCATGCTCAGTCACGTGATCTGTACTTGATCAGCCACGTGATCAGTGCCTGCAGAGTCACGTGATCAGGGCCTGCTGAGCTGCGTGATTCCTGCCGGCTCATCTGCTTGACAATTTCCAGCTGAGCTGCGTGATTCCTGCCTGGTCACGTGCTTGATTATTGCCAGTTGAGCAGCATGATTCGTCACTGCTGAGCTCCATGCTTATTGCCTGCTGATTGCGTGGTTCGTGTCTGCTCAGCTCTTTGAGTATCGCCTCCTGAGGTCCCTGTTCGGTCGCCACCTGCCGGGAACCAGCCCCAACTGATCCAGGGTATTCGAAGGAGAGATGGCCTAGGCGACGATATATATGCTAATCAGAGATGTAAAGAATAATAGTATGAGGAGAGCTCAGTAGGAAAATTCGGTGGAGAAAAGAGACTGAGTAGCTTGGTTTACGCGGAAGACCAATCAAACTTCAAGACAAGAAGTTTGCACCACTTACGTAGGCCTCAGGCGCCCTCTCGAATAGCGAAAGGTGCCTCACCCTAGACACCTTCTCGAGTGGGTCTTAGCAGCCCAGGCATAATTAGTAAGCGTGGTGGGTTCTGCGCTCCAGATGGAGACTCAGCTGGAAGTTAAAGGGAAGAATGACAAGGAACTTTATGAATTGGAGCTGTAAGTTAACTCTTTGACAGAGAGAGCGAGATGGTGGTGGGGGACAGCCCCCAGTGAAATCAGAAGTGAGAGCACAAAGCAATACAGAAGGCAGACTCTGGTTTTTTTTGGGGGGGAGATGCTCGAGAATATCCGGGGGGACTCCTGAGGCTCGATCCCGCATTTGCATATGCCGAGCCTCCTTCCTCATGACCTTTGTCCAGAGTGGATTGCCTCCCCGGCTCCCGGCACATGATCAGTGCATGCTCAGTCACGATATCAGTGCCTGCTCAGCCACGTGATCACTGACGGCACAGTCACGTGATCAGCGCCTCTCAGTCACGTGATCACCGTATGATAAACACGTGATCAGTGAACGACCAGCCACGTGACCACTGCATGCGCAGTCAGGTGGTCAGTTCCTGATCAGCCACCTGATCAGTGCGTGCACAGTCCCCTGATCAGCGCCTGTCAGTCACTGATCACTGCCTGATAAACACGTGATCAGTGCCCGAACAGCCACGTCATCAGTGCAGGCGCAGTCACGTGATCAGTGCATGATAGTCACGTGATCAGTGCGTGCACTGTCCCATGATCAGCGCCTGTCAGTCACTGATCATTGCCTGATAAACACGTGATCAGTGCATGATGAGCCATGTGATCAGTGCCTGATCAGCCACGTCATCAGTGCATGCACAGTCACGTCATCAGTGCATGATAGCCACGTGATCAGTGCATGCTCAGTCACGTGATCTGGACTTGATCAGCCACGTGATCAGTGCCTGCAGAGTCACGTGATCAGGGCCTGCTGAGCTGCGTGATTCCTGCCGGCTCATCTGCATGACAATTGCCATCTGAGCTGCGTGATTCCTGTCGGCTCATCTGCTTGACAATTGCCAGCTGAGCTGCGTGATTCCTGCCTGGTCACGTGCTTGATTATTGCCAGTTGAGCAGCATGATTCGTCACTGCTGAGCTCCATGCTTATTGCCTGCTGATTGCGTGGTTCGTGTCTGCTCAGCTATTTGAGTATTGCCTCCTGAGGTCCCTGTTCGGTCGCCACCTGCCGGGGACCAGCCCCAACTGATCCAGGGTATTCGAAGGAGAGATGGCCTAGGCGACTATTTATATGCTAATCAGAGATGTCAAGAATAATAGTATGAGGAGAGCTCAGTATGAAAATTCGGTGGAGAAAAGAGACTGAGTAGCTTGGTTTACGCGGAAGACCAATCAAACTTCAAGACAAGAAGTTTGCACCACTTACGAAGGCCGCAGGCGCCCTCTCGAATAGCGAAAGGTGCCTCACCCTAGACACCTTCTCGAGTGGGTCTTAGCAGCCCAGGCATAATTAGTAAGCGTGGTGGGTTCCGCGCTCCAGATGGAGACTCAGCTGGAAGTTAAAGGGAAGAATGACAAGGAACTTTATGAATTGGAGCTGTAAGTTAACTCTTTGACAGAGAGAGCAAGATGGTGGTGGGGGACAGCCCCCAGTGAAATCAGAAGTGAGAGCACAAAGCAATACAGTAGGCAGACTCTGGTTTTTTTTGGGGGGAGATGCTTGAGAATATCCGGGTGTACTCCTGAGGCTCGATCCCGCACTTGCGTATGCCGAGCCTCCTTCCTCATGACCTTTGTCCAGAGTGGAATGCCTCCCCGGCTCCCGGCACATGATCAGTGCATGCTCAGTCACGATATCAGTGCATGCTCAGCCACGTGATCACTGACGGCAGAGTCACGTGATCAGCGCCTCTCAGTCACGTGATCACCGTAGGATAAACACGTGATCAGTGAACGACCAGCCACGTGATTACTGCATGCGCGGTCAGTGGTCAGTTCCTGATCAGCCACCTGATCAGTGCGTGCACAGTCCCCTGATCAGCGCCTGTCAGTCCCTGATCACTGCCTGATAAACACGTGATCAGTGCCCGAACAGCCACGTCATCAGTGCATGCCCAGGCACGTGATCAGTGCATGATAGCCACGTGATCAGTGCGTGCACAGTCCCCTGATCAGCGCCTGTTAGTCACTGATCACTGCCGGATAAACACGTGATCAGTGCATGATGAGCCATGGGATCAGTGCCTGATCAGCCACGTCATCAGTGCATGCGCAGTCACGTCATCAGTGCATGATAGCCACGTGATCAGTGCATGCTCAGTCACGTGATCTGGACTTGGTCAGCCACGTGATCAGGGCCTGCTGAGCTGCGTGATTCCTGCCGGCTCATCTGCATGACAATTGCCATCTGAGCTGCGTGATTCCTGTCGGCTCATCTGCTTGACAATTGCCAGCTGAGCTGCGTGATTCCTGCCTGGTCACGTGCTTGATTATTGCCAGTTGAGCAGCATGATTCGTCACTGCTGAGCTCCATGCTTATTGCCTGCTGATTGCGTGGTTCGTGTCTGCTCAGCTCTTTGAGTATCGCCTCCTGAGGTCCCTGTTCGGTCGCCACCTGCCGGGGACCAGCCCCAAGTGATCCAGGGTATTCGAAGGAGAGATGGCCTAGGCGACTATTTATATGCTAATCAGAGATGTCAAGAATAATAATATGAGGAGAGCTCAGTAGGAAAATTCGGTGGAGAAAAGAGACTGAGTAGCTTGGTTTACGCAGAAGACCAATCAAACTTCAAGACAAGAAGTTTGCACCACTTACGTAGGCCGCAGGCGCCCTCTCGAATAGCGAAAGGTGCCTCACCCTAGACACCTTCTCGAGTGGGTCTTAGCTGCCCAGGCATAATTAGTAAGCGTGGTGGGTTCCGCGCTCCAGATGGAGACTCAGCAGGAAGTTAAAGGGAAGAATGACAAGGAACTTTATGAATTGGAGCTGTAAGTTAACTCTTTGACAGGGAGAGCGAGATGGTGGTGGGGGACAGCCCACAGTGAAATGAGAGGTGAGGGCACAAAGCAATACAGTAGGCAGACTCTGGTTTTTTTTGGGGGGGGAGATGCTCGAGAATATCCGGGTGTACTCCTGAGGCTCGATCCCGCATTTGCGTATGCCGAGCCTCCTTCCTCATGACCTTTGTCCAGAGTGGAATGCCTCCCCGGCTCCCGGCACATGATCAGTGCATGCTCAGCCACGATATCAGTGCCTGCTCAGCCACGTGATCACTGACGGCACAGTCACGTGATCAGCGCCTCTCAGTCACGTGATCACCGTAGGATAAACACGTGATCAGTGAACGACCAGCCACGTGATCACTGCATGCGCAGTCAGGTGGTCAGTACCTGATCTGCGTGCACAGTCCCCTGATCAGCGCCTGTCAGTCACTGATCACTGCCTGATAAACACGTGATCAGTGCCCGAACAGCCACGTCATCAGTGCATGCGCAGTCACGTGATCAGTGCATGATAGCCACGTGATCAGTGCGTGCACAGTCCCATGATCAGCGCCTGTCAGTCACTGATCATTGCCTGAGAAACACGTGATCAGTGCATGATGAGCCATGTGATCAGTGCCTGATCAGCCACGTCATCAGTGCCTGCGCAGTCACGTCATCAGTGCATGATAGCCACGTGATCAGTGCATGCTCAGTCACGTGATCTGGACTTGATCAGCCACGTGATCAGTGCCTGCAGAGTCACGTGATCAGGGCCTGCTGAGCTGCGTGAAACCTGCCGGCTCATCTGCATGACAATTGCCATCTGAGCTGCGTGATTCCTGTCGGCGCATCTGCTTGACAATTGCCAGCTGAGCTGCGTGATTCCTGCCTGGTCACTTGCTTGATTATTGCCAGTTGAGCAGCATGATTCGTCACTGCTGAGCTCCATGCTTATTGCCTGCTGATTGCGTGGTTCGTGTCTGCTAAGCTCTTTGAGTATCGCCTCCTGAGGTCCCAGTTCGGTCGCCACCTGCCGGGGACCAGCCCCAACCGATCCAGGGTATTCGAAGGAGAGATGGCCTAGGCGACTATTTATATGCTAATCAGAGATGTCAAGAATAAGAGTATGAGGAGAGCTCAGTAGGAAAATTCGGTGGAGAAAAAAGACTGAGTAGCTTGGTTTACGCGGAAGACCAATCAAACTTCAAGACAAGAAGTTTGCACCACTTACGTAGGCCGCAGGTGCCCTCTCGAATAGCGAAAGGTGCCTCACCCTAGACACCTTCTCGAGTGGGTCTTAGCAGCCCAGGCATAATTTGTAAGCGTGGTGGGTTCCGCGCTCCAGATGGAGACTCAGCTGGAAGTTAAAGGGAAGAATGACAAGGAACTTTATGAATTGGAGCTGTAAGTTAACTCTTTGACAGAGAGAGCGAGATGGTGGTGGGGGACAGCCCCCAGTGAAATCAGAGGTGAGAGCACAAAGCAATACAGTAGGCAGACTCTGGTTTTTTTGGGGGGGAGATGCTCGAGAATATCCGGGTGGACTCCTGAGGCTCGATCCCGCATTTGCGTATGCCGAGCCTCCTTCCTCATGACCTTTGTCCAGAGTGGAATGCCTCCCCGGCTCCCGGCACATGATCAGTGCATGCTCAGTCACGGTATCAGTGCCTGCTCAGCCACGAGATCACTGACGGCACAGTCACGTGATCAGCGCCTCTCAGTCACGTGATCACCGTAGGATAAACACGTGATCAGTGAACGACCAGCCACGTGATCACTGCATGCGCGGTCAGGTGGTCAGTTCCTGATCAGCCACCTGATCAGTGCGTGCACAGTCCCCTGATCAGCGCCTGTCAGTCACTGATCACTGCCTGATAAACACGTGATCAGTGCCCGAACAGCCACGTCATCAGTGCATGTGCAGTCACGTGATCAGTGCATGATAGCCACGTCATCAGTGGGTGCACAGTCCCATGATCAGCGCCTGTCAGTCACTGATCATTGCCTGATAAACACGTGATCAGTGCATGATGAGCCATGTGATCAGTGCCTGATCAGCCACGTCATCAGTGCATGCGCAGTCACGTCATCAGTGCATGATAGCCACGTGATCAGTGCATGCTCAGTCACGTGATCTGGACTTGATCAGCCACGTGATCAGTGCCTGCAGAGTCACGTGATCAGGGCCTGCTGAGCTGCGTGATTCCTGCCGGCTCATCTGCATGACAATTGCCATCTGAGCTGCGTGATTCCTGTCGGCTCATCTGCTTGACAATTGCCAGCTGAGCTGCGTGATTCCTGCCTGGTCACGTGCTTGATTATTGCCAGTTGAGCAGCATGATTCGTCACTGCTGAGCTCCATGCTTATTGCCTCCTGATTGCGTGGTTCGTGTCTGCTCAGCTCTTTGAGTATTGCCTCCTGAGGTCCCTGTTCGGTCGCCACCTGCCGGGGACCAGCCCCAACCGATCCAGGGTATTCGAAGGAGAGATGGCCTAGGCGACTATTTATATGCTAATCAGAGATGTCAAGAATAAGAGTATGAGGAGAGCTCAGTAGGAAAATTCGGTGGAGAAAAGAGACTGAGTAGCTTGGTTTACGCAGAAGACCAATCAAACTTCAAGACAAGAAGTTTGCACCACTTACGTAGGCCGCAGGCGCCCTCTCGAATAGCGAAAGGTGCCTCACCCTAGACACCTTCTCGAGTGGGTCTTAGCAGCCCAGGCATAATTAGTAAGCGTGGTGGGTTCCGCGCTCCAGATGGAGACTCAGCTGGAAGTTAAAGGGAAGAATGACAAGGAACTTTATGAATTGGAGCTGTAAGTTAACTCTTTGACAGAGAGAGCGAGATGGTGGTGGGGGACAGCCCCCAGTGAAATCAGAGGTGAGAGCACAAAGCAATACAGTAGGCAGACTCTGGTTTTTTTGGGGGGGAGATGCTCGAGAATATCCGGGTGGACTCCTGAGGCTCGATCCCGCATTTGCGTATGCCGAGCCTCCTTCCTCATGACCTTTGTCCAGAGTGGAATGCCTCCCCGGCTCCCGGCACATGATCAGTGCATGCTCAGTCACGGTATCAGTGCCTGCTCAGCCACGAGATCACTGACGGCACAGTCACGTGATCAGCGCCTCTCAGTCACGTGATCACCGTAGGATAAACAAGTGATCAGTGAACGACCAGCCACGTGATCACTGCATGCGCGGTCAGGTGGTCAGTTCCTGATCAGCCACCTGATCAGTGCGTGCACAGTCCCCTGATCAGCGCCTGTCAGTCACTGATCACTGCCTGATAAACAGGTGATCAGTGCCCGAACAGCCACGTCATCAGTGCATGCGCAGTCACGTGATCAGTGCATGATAGCCACGTGATCAGTACGTGCACAGTCCCATGATCAGCGCCTGTCAGTCACTGATCATTGCCTGATAAACACGTGATCAGTGCATGATGAGCCATGTGATCAGTGCCTGATCAGCCACGTCATCAGTGCATGCGCAGTCACGTCATCAGTGCATGATAGCCACGTGATCAGTGCATGCTCAGTCACGTGATCTGGACTTGATCAGCCACGTGATCAGTGCCTGCAGAGTCACGTGATCAGGGCCTGCTGAGCTGCGTGATTCCTGCCGGCTCATCTGCATGACAATTGCCATCTGAGCTGCGTGATTCCTGTGGGCTCATCTGCTTGACAATTGCCAGCTGAGCTGCGTGATTCCCGCCTGGTCACGTGCTTGATTATTGCCAGTTGAGCAGCATGATTCGTCACTGCTGAGCTCCATGCTTATTGCCTCCTGATTGCGTGGTTCGTGTCTGCTCAGCTCTTTGAGTATTGCATCCTGAGGTCCCTGTTCGGTCGCCACCTGCCGGGGACCAGCCCCAACCGATCCAGGGTATTCGAAGGAGAGATGGCCTAGGCGACTATTTATATGCTAATCAGAGATGTCAAGAATAAGAGTATGAGGAGAGCTCAGTAGGAAAATTCGGTGGAGAAAAGAGACTGAGTAGCTTGGTTTACGCAGAAGACCAATCAAACTTCAAGACAAGAAGTTTGCACCACTTACGTAGGCCGCAGGCGCCCTCTCGAATAGCGAAAGGTGCCTCACCCTAGACACCTTCTCGAGTGGGTCTTAGCAGCCCAGGCATAATTAGTAAGCGTGGTGGGTTCCGCGCTCCAGATGGAGACTCAGCTGGAAGTTAAAGGGAAGAATGACAAGGAACTTTATGAATTGGAGCTGTAAGTTAACTCTTTGACAGAGAAAGCGAGATGGTGGTGGGGGACAGCCCCCAGTGAAATCAGAGGTGAGAGCACAAAGCAATACAGTAGGCAGACTCTGGTTTTTTGGGGGGAGATGCTCGAGAATATCCGGGTGGACTCCTGAGGCTCGATCCCGCATTTGCGTATGCCGAGCCTCCTTCCTCATGACCTTTGTCCAGAGTGGAATGCCTCCCCGGCTCCCGGCACATGATCAGTGCATGCTCAGTCACGGTATCAGTGCCTGCTCAGCCACGTGATCACTGACGGCACAGTCACGTGATCAGCGCTTCTCAGTCACGTGATCACCGTAGGATAAACACGTGATCAGTGAACGACCAGCCACGTGATCACTGCATGCGCGGTCAGGTGGTCAGTTCCTGATCAGCCACCTGATCAGTGCGTGCACAGTCCCCTGATCAGCGCCTGTCAGTCACTGATCACTGCCTGATAAACACGTGATCAGTGCCCGAACAGCCACGTCATCAGTGCATGCGCAGTCACGTGATCAGTGCATGATAGCCACGTCATCAGTGCGTGCACAGTCCCATGATCAGCGCCTGTCAGTCACTGATCATTGCCTGATAAACACGTGATCAGTGCATGATGAGCCATGTGATCAGTGCCTGATCAGCCACGTCATCAGTGCATGCGCAGTCACGTCATCAGTGCATGATAGCCACGTGATCAGTGCATGCTCAGTCACGTGATCTGGACTTGATCAGCCACGTGATCAGTGCCTGCAGAGTCACGTGATCAGGGCCTGCTGAGCTGCGTGATTCCTGCCGGCTCATCTGCATGACAATTGCCATCTGAGCTGCGTGATTCCTGTCGGCTCATCTGCTTGACAATTGCCAGCTGAGCTGCGTGATTCCTGCCTGGTCACCTGCTTGATTATTGCCAGTTGAGCAGCATGATTCGTCACTGCTGAGCTCCATGCTTATTGCCTGCTGATTGCGTGGTTCGTGTCTGCTCAGCTCTTTGAGTATCGCCTCCTGAGGTCCCTGTTCGGTCGCCACCTGCCGGGGACCAGCCCCAACTGATCCAGGGTATTCGAAGGAGAGATGGCCTAGGCGACTATTTATATGCTAATCAGAGATGTCAAGAATAAGAGTATGAGGAGAGCTCAGTAGGAAAATTCGGTGGAGAAAAAAGACTGAGTAGCTTGGTTTACGCGGAAGACCAATCAAACTTCAAGACAAGAAGTTTGCACCACTTACGTAGGCCGCAGGCGCCCTCTCGAATAGCGAAAGGTGCCTCACCCTGGACACCTTCTCGAGTGGGTCTTAGCAGCCCAGGCATAATTAGTAAGCGTGGTGGGTTCCGCGCTCCAGATGGAGACTCAGCTGGAAGTTAAAGGGAAGAATGACAAGGAACTTTATGAATTGGAGCTGTAAGTTAACTCTTTGACAGAGAGAGCGAGATGGTGGTGGGGGACAGCCCCCAGTGAAATCAGAGGTGAGAGCACAAAGCAATACAGTAGGCAGACTCTGTTTTTTTTGGGGGGGAAATGCTCGAGAATATCCGGGTGGACTCCTGAGGCTCGATCCCGCATTTGCGTATGCTGAGCCTCCTTCCTCATGACCTTTGTCCAGAGTGGAATGCCTCCCCGGCTCCCGGCACATGATCAGTGCATGCTCAGTCACGGTATCAGTGCCTGCTCAGCCACGTGATCAGTGACGGCACAGTCACGTGATCAGCGCCTCTCAGTCACGTGATCACCGTAGGATAAACACGTGATCAGTGAACGACCAGCCACGTGATCACTGCATGCGGGGTCAGGTGGTCAGTTCCTGATCAGCCACCTGATCAGTCCGTGCACAGTCCCCTGATCAGCGCCTGTCAGTCACTGATCACTGCCTGATAAACACGTGATCAGTGCCCGAACAGCCACGTCATCAGTGCATGTGCAGTCACGTGATCAGTGCATGATAGCCACGTCATCAGTGGGTGCACAGTCCCATGATCAGCGCCTGTCAGTCACTGATAATTGCCTGATAAACACGTGATCAGTGCATGATGGGCCATGTGATCAGTGCCTGATCAGCCACGTCATCAGTGCATGCGCAGTCACGTCATCAGTGCATGATAGCCACGTGATCAGTGCATGCTCAGTCACGTGATCTGGACTTGATCAGCCACGTGATCAGTGCCTGCAGAGTCACGTGATCAGGGCCTGCTGAGCTGCGTGATTCCTGCCGGCTCATCTGCATGACAATTGCCATCTGAGCTGCGTGATTCCTGTCGGCTCATCTGCTTGACAATTGCCAGCTGAGCTGCGTGATTCCTGCCTGGTCACCTGCTTGATTATTGCCAGTTGAGCAGCATGATTCGTCACTGCTGAGCTCCATGCTTATTGCCTCCTGATTGCGTGGTTCGTGTCTGCTCAGCTCTTTGAGTATCGCCTCCTGAGGTCCCTGTTCGGTCGCCACCTGCCGGGGACCAGCCCCAACCGATCCAGGGTATTCGAAGGAGAGATGGCCTAGGCGACTATTTATATGCTAATCAGAGATGTCAAGAATAAGAGTATGAGGAGAGCTCAGTAGGAAAATTCGGTGGAGAAAAGAGACTGAGTAGCTTGGTTTACGCAGAAGACCAATCAAACTTCAAGACAAGAAGTTTGCACCACTTACGTAGGCCGCAGGCGCCCTCTCGAATAGCGAAAGGTGCCTCACCCTAGACACCTTCTCGAGTGGGTCTTAGCAGCCCAGGCATAATTAGTAAGCGTGGTGGGTTCCGCGCTCCAGATGGAGACTCAGCTGGAAGTTAAAGGGAAGAATGACAAGGAACTTTATGAATTGGAGCTGTAAGTTAACTCTTTGACAGAGAGAGCGAGATGGTGGTGGGGGACAGCCCCCAGTGAAATCAGAGGTGAGAGCACAAAGCAATACAGTAGGCAGACTCTGGTTTTTTTTGGGGGGAGATGCTCGAGAATATCCGGGTGGACTCCTGAGGCTCGATCCCGCATTTGCGTATGCCGAGCCTCCTTCCTCATGAACTTTGTCCAGAGTGGAATGCCTCCCCGGCTCCCGGCACAGGATCAGTGCATGCTCAGTCACGGTATCAGTGCCTGCTCAGCCACGTGATCACTGACGGCACAGTCACGTGATCAGCGCTTCTCAGTCACGTGATCACCGTAGGATAAACACGTGATCAGTGAATGACCAGCCACGTGATCACTGCATTCGCGGTCAGGTGGTCAGTTCCTGATCAGCCACCTGATCAGTGCGTGCACAGTCCCCTGATCAGCGCCTGTCAGTCACTGATCACTGCCTGATAAACACGTGATCAGTGCCCGAACAGCCACGTCATCAGTGCATGCGCAGTCACGTGATCAGTGCATGATAGCCACGTCATCAGTGCGTGCACAGTCCCATGATCAGCGCCTGTTAGTCACTGATCATTGCCTGATAAACACGTGATCAGTGCATGATGAGCCATGTGATCAGTGCCTGATCAGCCACGTCATCAGTGCATGCGCAGTCACGTCATCAGTGCATGATAGCCACGTGATCAGTGCATGCTCAGTTACGTGATCTGGACTTGATCAGCCACGTGATCAGTGCCTGCAGAGTCACGTGATCAGGGCCTGCTGAGCTGCGTGATTCCTGCCGGCTCATCTGCATGACAATTGCCATCTGAGCTGCGTGATTCCTGTCGGCTCATCTGCTTGACAATTGCCAGCTGAGCTGCGTGATTCCTGCCTGGTCACGAGCTTGATTATTGCCAGTTGAGCAGCATGATTCGTCACTGCTGAGCTCCATGCTTATTGCCTGCTGATTGCGTGGTTCGTGTCTGCTCAGCTCTTTGAGTATCGCCTCCTGAGGTCCCTGTTTGGTCGCCACCTGCCGGGGACCAGCCCCAACTGATCCAGGGTATTCGAAGGAGAGATGGCCTAGGCGACTATTTATATGCTAATCAGAGATGTCAAGAATAATAGTATGAGGAGAGCTCAGTAGGAAAATTCGGTGGAGAAAAGAGACTGAGTAGCTTGGTTTACGCGGAAGACCAATCAAACTTCAAGACAAGAAGTTTGCACCACTTACGTAGGCCGCAGGCGCCCTCTCGAATAGCGAAAGGTGCCTCACCCTAGACACCTTCTCGAGTGGGTCTTAGCAGCCCAGGCATAATTAGTAAGCGTGGTGGGTTCCGCGCTCCAGATGGAGACTCAGCTGGAAGTTAAAGGGAAGAATGACAAGGAACTTTATGAATTGGAGCTGTAAGTTAACTCTTTGACAGAGAGAGCGAGATGGTGGTGGGGAACAGCCCCCAGTGAAATCAGAGGTGAGAGCACAAAGCAATACAGTAGGCAGACTCTGGATTTTTTGGGGGGGAGATGCTCGAGAATATCCGGGTGGACTCCTGAGGCTCGATCCCGCATTTGCGTATGCCGAGCCTCCTTCCTCATGACCTTTGTCCAGAGTGGAATGCCTCCCCGGCTCCCGGCACATGATCAGTGCATGCTCAGTCACGATATCAGTGCCTGCTCAGCCACGTTATCACTGACGGCACAGTCACGTGATCAGCGCCTCTCAGTCACGTGATCACCGTATGATAAACACTTGATCAGTGAACGACCAGCCACGTGATCACTGCATGCGCAGTCAGGTGGTCAGTTCCTGATCTGCGTGCACAGTCCCCTGATCAGCGCCTGTCAGTCACTGATCACTGCCTGATAAACACGAGATCAGTGCCCGAAGAGCCACGTCATCAGTTCATGCGCAGTCATGTGATCAGTGCATGATAGCCACGTGATCAGTGCGTGCACAGTCCCATGATCAGCGCCTGTCAGTCACTGATCATTGCCTGATAAACACGTGATCAGTGCATGATGAGCCATGTGATCAGTGCCTGATCAGCCACGTCATCAGTGCATGCGCAGTCACGTCATCAGTGCATGATAGCCACGTGATCAGTGCATGCTCAGTCACGTGATCTGGACTTGATCAGCCACGTGATCAGTGCCTGCAGAGTCACGTGATCAGGGCCTGCTGAGCTGCGTGATTCCTGCCGGCTCATCTGCTTGACAATTGCCAGCTGAGCTGCGTGATTCCTGCCTGGTCACCTGCTTGATTATTGCCAGTTGAGCAGCATGATTCGTCACTGCTGAGCTCCATGCTTATTGCCTGCTGATTGCGTGGTTCGTGTCTGCTCAGCTCTTTGAGTATCGCCTCCTGAGGTCCCTGTTCGGTCGCCACCTGCCGGGGACCAGCCCCAACTGATCCAGGGTATTCGAAGGAGAGATGGCCTAGGCGACTATTTATATGCTAATCAGAGGTGTCAAGAATAAGAGTATGAGGAGAACTCAGTAGGAAAATTCGGTGGAGAAAAGAGACTGAGTAGCTTGGTTTACTCAGAAGACCAATCAAACTTCAAGACAAGAAGTTTGCACCACTTACGTAGGCCGCAGGCGCCCTCTCGAATAGCGAAAGGTGCCTCACCCTAGACACCTTCTCGAGTGGGTCTTAGCAGCCCAGGCATAATTAGTAAGCGTGGTGGGTTCCGCGCTCCAGATGGAGACTCAGCTGGAAGTTAAAGGGAAGAATGACAAGGAACTTTATGAATTGGAGCTGTAAGTTAACTCTTTGACAGAGAGAGCGAGATGGTGGTGGGGGACAGCCCCCAGTGAAATCAGAGGTGAGAGCACAAAGCAATACAGTAGGCAGACTCTGGATTTTTGGGGGGGGGAGATGCTCGAGAATATCCGGGTGGACTCCTGAGGCTGGATCCCGCATTTGCGTATGCTGAGCCTCCTTCCTCATGACCTTTGTGCAGAGTAGAATGCCTCCCCGGCTCCCGGCACATGATCAGTGCATGCTCAGTCACGATATCAGTGCCTGCTCAGCCACGTGATCACTGACGGCACAGTCACGTGATCAGCGCCTCTCAGTCACGTGATCACCGTATGATAAACACGTGATCAGTGAACGACCAGCCACGTGATCACTGCATGCGCGGTCAGGTGGTCAGTTCCTGATCAGCTACCTGATCAGTGCGTGCACAGTCCCCTGATCAGCGCCTGTCAGTCACTGATCACTGCCTGATAAACACGTGATCAGTGCCCGAACAGCCACGTCATCAGTGCATGCGCAGTCACGTGATCAGTGCATGATAGCCACGTGATCAGTGCGTGCACAGTCCCATGATCAGCGCCTGTCAGTCACTGATCATTGCCTGATAAACACGTGATCAGTGCATGATGAGCCAAGTGATCAGTGCCTGATCAGCCACGTCATCAGTGCATGCGCAGTCACGTCATCAGTGCATGATAGCCACGTGATCAGTGCATGCTCAGTCACGTGATCTGGACTTGATCAGCCACGTGATCAGTGCCTGCAGAGTCACGTGATCAGGGCCTGCTGAGCTGCGTGATTCCTGCCGGCTCATCTGCTTGACAATTGCCAGCTGAGCTGCGTGATTCCTGCCTGGTCACGTGCTTGATTATTGCCAGTTGAGCAGCATGATTCTTCACTGCTGAGCTCCATGCTTATTGCCTGCTGATTTCTTGGTTCGTGTCTGCTCAGCTCTTTGAGTATCGCCTCCTGAGGTCCCTGTTCGGTCGCCACCTGCCGGGGACCAGCCCCAACTGATCCAGGGTATTCGATGGAGAGATGGCCTAGGCGACTATTTATATGCTAATCAGAGATGTCAAGAATAATAGTATGAGGAGAGCTCAGTAGGAAAATTCGGTGGAGAAAAGAGACTGAGTAGCTTGGTTTACGCGGAAGACCAATCAAACTTCAAGACAAGAAGTTTGCACCACTTATGTAGGCCGCAGGCGCCCTCTCGAATAGCGAAAGGTGCCTCACCCTAGACACCTTCTCGAGTAGGTCTTAGCAGCCCAGGCATAATTAGTAAGCGTGGTGGGTTCCGCGCTCCAGATGGAGACTCAGCTTGAAGTTAAAGGGAAGAATGACAAGGAATTTTATGAATTGGAGCTGTAAGTTAACTCTTTGACAGAGAGAGCGAGATGGTGGTGGGAGACAGCCCCCAGTGAAATCAGAGGTGAGAGCACAAAGCAATACAGTAGGCAGACTCTGGATTTTTGGGGGGGGAGATGCTCGAGAATATCCGGGTGGACTCCTGAGGCTCGATCCCGCATTTGCGTATGCCGAGCCTCCTTCCTCATGACCTTTGTCCAGAGTGGAAGGCCTCCCCGGCTCCCGGCACATGATCAGTGCATGCTCAGTCACGATATCAGTGCATGCTCAGCCACGTGATCACTGACCGCACAGTCACGTGATCAGCGCCTCTCAATCACGTGATCACCGTAGGATAAACACATGATCAGTGAACGACCAGCCACGTGATCACTGCATGCGAGGTCAGGTGGTCAGTTCCTGATCAGCCACCTGATCAGTGCGTGCACAGTCCCATGATCAGCGCCTGTCAGTCACTGAACACTGCCTGATAAACACGTGATCAGTGCACGAACAGCCACGTCATCAGTGCATGCGCAGTCACGTGATCAGTGCATGATAGCCACGTGATCAGTGCGTGCACAGTCCCATGATCAGCGCCTGTCAGTCACTGATCATTGCCTGATAAACACGTGATCAGTGCATGATGAGCCATGTGATCAGTGCCTGATCAGCCACGTCTTCAGTGCATGCGCAGTCACGTCATCAGTGCATGATAGCCACGTGATCAGTGCATGCTCAGTCACGTGATCTGGACTTGATCAGCCACGTGATCAGTGCCTGCAGAGTCACGTGATCAGGGCCTGCTAAGCTGCGTGATTCCTGCCGGCTCATCTGCTTGACAATTACCTGCTGAGCTGCGTGATTCCTGCCTGGTCAGGTGCTTGATTATTGCCAGTTAAGCAGCATGATTCGTCACTGCTGAGCTCCATGCTTATTGCCTGCTGATTGCGTGGTTCGTGTCTGCTCAGCTCTTTGAGTATCGCCTCCTGAGGTCCCTGTTCGGTCGCCACCTGCCGGGGACCAGCCCCAACTGATCCAGGGTATTCGAAGGAGAGATGGCCTAGGCGACTATTTATATGCTAATCAGAGATGTCAAGAATAATAGTATGAGGAGAGCTCAGTAGGAAAATTCGGTGGAGAAAAGAGACTGAGTAGCTTGGTTTACGCGGAAGACCAATCAAACTTCAAGACAAGAAGTTTGCACCACTTACGTAGGCCGCAGGCGCCCTCTCGAATAGCGAAAGGTGCCTCACCCTAGACACCTTCTCGAGTGGGTCTTAGCAGCCCAGGCATAATTAGTAAGCGTGGTGGGTTCCACGCTCCAGATGGAGACTCAGCTGGAAGTTAAAGGGAAGAATGACAAGGAACTTTATGAATTGGAGCTGTAAGTTAACTCTTTGACAGAGAGAGCGAGATGGTGGTGGGGGACAGCCCCCAGTGAAATCAGAGGTGAGAGCAAAAGCAAAACAGTAGGCAGACTCTGGTTTTTCTGGGGGGAGATGCTCGAGAATATCTGGGTGGACTCCTGAGGCTCGATCCCGCATTTGCGTATGCCGAGCCTCCTTCCTCATGACCTTTGTCCAGAGTGGAAGGCCTCCCGGCTCCCGGCACATGATCAGTGCATGCTCAGTCACGATATCAGTGCCTGCTCAGCCACGTGATCACTGACGGCACAGTCACGTGATCAGCGCCTCTCAGTCACGTGATCACCGTATGATAAACACGTGATCAGTGAACGACCAGCCACGTGATCACTGCATGCGAAGTCAGGTGGTCAGTTCCTGATCAGCCACCTGATCAGTGCGTGCAAAGTCCCCTGATCAGCGCCTGTCAGTCACTGATCACTACCTGATAAACACGTGATCAGTGCCCGAACAGCCACGTCATCAGTGCATGCGCAGTCACGTGATCAGTGCATGATAGCCACGTGATCAGTGCATGATCAATCACGTGTTCAGTGCATGATCAGTCATGTTATCTGTGCATGACCAGGCACGTGATCAGTGTATGACCAGCCAAGTGATCAGTGCATGATAGCCACGTGATCAGTGCATGATCAGTCACGTGATCAGTGCATGATCAGTCCCGTGATCAGTGGATGATCAGCCACGTGATCAGTGCACGATCAGCCACATGATCAGTGCATGATCAATTACGTGATCAGTGTATGATCAGTCACCTGATGGGTGTATGATCATTCACGTGACCTGTACATGGTAGCTACATGATCATTGCATGATCAGCCACGTGAGTAGTGCATGATAACCACGTGATCACTGCATGATCAGTCACATGATCAGTGCATGATCAGTCATGTGACCAGTACATGGTAGCTGCGTGATCATCCTATGATCAACCACGTGAGCAGTGCATGATAGCCACGTGATCAGTGCATGATCAGACACGAAATCAGTGCCTGATCAGTCACGTGATCAGTGCATGACCAGGCACGTGATCAGTGTATGTCCAGCCAAGTGATCAGTGCATGATAGCCACGTGATCAGTGCATGATCAGTCACATGGTCAGTGCATGATCAGTCACGTGATAGGTGTGTGATCAGCCACGTGAACAGTGCATGTTCAGCCAAGTGATCAGTGCATGATAGCCACGTAATCAGTGCATGATCAGTTACCTGAGCAGTGTATGATCAGCCACGTGATCAGTGCATGGTCAGACACGTGAACAGTGTATGATCAGCCACGTGATCAGTGCATGATATCCACGTGATCAGTGCATGATCAATCACGTGATCAGTGTTTGATCAGCCACGTGAATAGTGCATGCTCAGTCACGTGATAAGGGCCTCTTGAGCTGCGTGATTACTGTCTGCTCATCTGCTTGAAAATTGCCAGCTGGGCTGCATGATTCTTGCCTGTCATCTGCTTGACAATTGCCAGCTGTGCTGCGTAATTCCTGCCTGCTCAGCTACTTGATTATTGCCAGCTGAGCAGCATTATTCCTCACACCTGACTTCCATCATTACTGCCTGCTGACTGTTTGATTCGTGCCTACTCAGCTCTTTGTTTATTACCTCCAGAGGCACATGATCAGTGTATGATAGCAAACATGATCAGCGCATGATCAGTCACATGATCAGCGCCATTAAGTCACGTGATCACTACATGATACTCATGTGATCAGTCCATGCTCAGTCACAGTATCAGTGCATGATCAGCCACGTGATCAGTGCATGATCTGTCACATGATTAGTGTATGATCATCCACGTGATCAGTGCATGGGCAGTCATGTGATCAGTGCATGATATAGACCTGATCAGTGCATGATCAGTCTCGTGATCAGTGCATGACAGCCACGTGATCAGTGCATGATCAGTCACCTGATGGGTGTATGATCATTCACGTGACCTGTACATGGTAGCTACATGAACATTGCATGATCAGCCACGTGAGTAGTGCATGATATCCACGTGATCACTGCATGATCAGTCACGTGATCAGTGCATGATCAGTCATGTGACCAGTACATGGTAGCTGCGTGATCATCGCATGATCAGCCACGTGAGCAGGGCATGATAGCCACGTGATCAGTGCATGATCAGACACGAGATCAGTGCATGATCAGTCACGTGATCAGTGCATGATAAGCCACGTGATCAGTGCATGACCAGGCACGTGATCAGTGTATGTCCAACCAAGTGATCAGTGCATGATAGCCACGTGATCAGTGCATGATCAGTCACGTGATCAGTGCATGATCAGTCACTTGATCTGTGCATGATAGCCAGGTGATCAGTGCATGATAGCCACGTGATCAGTGCATGATCAGTCACGTGATCAGTGCATAATCCGCCACCTGATCAGTGCATGACCAGGCACGTGATCAGTGTATGTCCAGCCAAGTGATCAGTGCATGATAGACACGTGATAAGTGCATGATCAGTCACGTGATCAGTGCATAATCCGCCACCTGATCAGTGCATGACCAGGCACGTGATCAGTGCATGGGCAGTCATGTGATCAGTGCATGATATAGACCTGATCAGTGCATGATCAGTCTCGTGATCAGTGCATGACAGCCACGTGATCAGTGCATGATCAGTCACCTGATGGGTGTATGATCATTCACGTGACCTGTACATGGTAGTTACATGAACATTGCATGATCAGCCACGTGAGTAGTGCATGATATCCACGTGATCACTGCATGATCAGTCACGTGATCAGTGCATGATCAGTCATGTGACCAGTACATGGTAGCTGCGTGATCATCGCATGATCAGCCACGTGAGCAGGGCATGATAGCCACGTGATCAGTGCATGATCAGACACGAGATCAGTGCATGATCAGTCACGTGATCAGTGCATGATAAGCCACGTGATCAGTGCATGACCAGGCACGTGATCAGTGTATGTCCAACCAAGTGATCAGTGCATGATAGCCACGTGATCAGTGCATGATCAGTCACGTGATCAGTGCATGATCAGTCACTTGATCTGTGCATGATAGCCAGGTGATCAGTGCATGATAGCCACGTGATCAGTGCATGATCAGTCACGTGATCAGTGCATAATCCGCCACCTGATCAGTGCATGACCAGGCACGTGATCAGTGTATGTCCAGCCAAGTGATCAGTGCATTATAGACACGTGATAAGTGCATGATCAGTCACGTGATCAGTGCATGATAGCCAGGTGATCAGTGCATGAAAGCCACGTGATCAGTGCATGATCAAGTCACGTGATCAGTGCATGGTCAGTCACGTTATCAGTGCATGATCATCCACGTGATCAGTGCATACTATTACGAGAATAATGCATGCGCAATCACGTGATCAGTGCATGAGAGCCACGTGATAAGTTCATAATCAGTCACGTGATAGGTGTGTGATCAGCCATGTGAACAGTGCATGCTCAGTCACGTGATCAGGGCCTGCTGAGCTGCGTGATTGCTCATCTGCTTGACAATTGCCACCTGGGCTGCGTAATTCCTGCCTGCTCATCTATTTGATTATTGCCAGCTGAGCAGCATGATTTCTCAGAGCTGAGTTCCATGATTATAGCCTGCTGAGTGCTTCCTGCCTACTCAGCTCTATGTTCTTTGCCTCCAGAGGCACATGATCAGTGTGTGACACCAAACATGATCAGCACATGATCAGTCACATGATCAATGCATGATAAGCCAGGTGATCAGTGCATGATCAATTACGTGATCAGTGCATGATCAGTCATGTGATGAGTACATGGTAGCTGCGTGATCATTGTAGGAACAGACACGTGAGAAGTTCATTTTAGCCACGTGATCAGTGCATGATCAGTCACGTGACCAGTGCATGGTAGCTACGTGATCATTGCATGATCAGCCAGGAGATCAGTGCATGATAGCCACGTGATCAGTGCAGGATAGCCACGTGATCACTTCATGATTATTCCCGTGATCTGTACATGATCAGTCACGTGAACAGTGCATGATCAGTCATGTGATCAGTGTATGACCAGCCACGTGATCAGTGCATGATAGCCACGTGATCAGTGCATGATCAGTCACGTGATCAGTGCATGATCAGTCACGTGATCAGTGTATGATCAGCCACGTGATCAGTGCATGATCAGCCAAATGATAAATGCATGATCAATTCCGTGATCAGTGCATGATCAGCCACATGATCAGTACATGATCAGTCACGTGAACAGTACATGATCAGTCACGTGAACATTGCATGATCATTGACGTGATCTGTGCATGATCAATCACGTGACCAGTATATGGTAACTACGTGATCATTCCGTGACGAGCCACATGAGCAGTGCATGATAGAAACGTGATGTGTGCATGATGAGTTACGTGAGCAGAGTATGATCAGCAACGTGATCAGTGCATGCGTGCCACGTGATCAGTGCATGATCAGTCACGTGATACATGTGTGATCAGCCACGTGATCAGTGCATGATAGCCACGTGATGTGTGCATGATCAGTTACGTGAGCAGAGTATGATCAGCCACGTGATCAGTGCATGAGTGCCACGTGATCAGTGCATGATATGTCACGTGACAGGTGTGTGATCAGCCACGTGAACATTGCATGTTCAGCCAAGAGATCAGTGCATGATAGCCACGTGATCAGTGCATGATCCGTTACCTGAGCAGTGTATGATCAGCCACGTGATCAGTGCATGGTCAAACACGTGAACAGTGTATGATCAGCCACGTGATCAGTGTATGATATCCACGTGATCAGTGCATGATCATCACGTGATCAGTGCATGATCAGCCACGTGAATAGTGCATGCTCAGTCACGTGATAAGGGACTCTTGAGCTGCGTGATTACTGTCTGCTCATCTGCTTGAAAATTGCCAGCTGGGCTTCATGATTCTTGCCTTTCATCTGCTTGACAATTGCCAGCTGTGCTGCGTAATTCCTGCCTGCTCAGCTGCTTGATTATTGCCAGCTGAGCAGCATGATTCCTCACACCTGAGTTCCATGATTATTGCCTGCTGACTGTTTGATTCGTGCCTACTCAGCTCTTTGTTTATTGCCTCCAGAGGCAAATGATCGGTGTATGATAGCAAACACGATCAGCGCATGATCAGTCACATGATCAGAGCCATTAAGTCACGTGATCACTACATTATAGTCATGTGATCAGTCCATGCTCAGTCACGGTATCAGTGCATGATCAGCCACGTGATCAGTGCATGATCAGCCAGGTGATCATTTCATGATAGCTATGTGATCAGTTCATGATTTATCACGTGATCTGTGCATGACCAGGCAGGTGGTCAGTGTATGATCATCGACGTGATCAGTGCATGATCCGTCACCGAATGGGTGTATGATCAGTCACCTGACCGGTACATGGTAGCTACATGATCATTGCATGGTCAGCCACGTGAGTAGTGCAGGATAGCCACGTGATCAGTGCATGATCAATCACGTGTTCAGTGCATGATCAGTCATGTAATCTGTGCATGACCAGTTACGTGACCAGTGTATGACCAGCCAAGTGATCAGTGCATGATAGCCACGTGATCAGTGCATGATCAGTCATGTGATCAGTGCATGATATGTCACGTGACAGGTGTGTGATCAGCCACGTGAGCAGTGCATGTTCAGCCACTTGATCAGTGCATGATAGCCACGTGATCAGTGCATGATCAGTTACCTGAGCAGTGTATGATCAGCCACGTGAGCAGTGCATGGTCAGACACGAGAACAGTGTATGATCATCCACGTGATCAGTGCATGATATCCAAGTGATCAGTGCATGATCAATCACGTGATCAGTGTATGATCAGCCACGTGAACAGTGCAAGCTCAGTCACGTGATCTGGGCCTGCTGAGCTGCGTGATTACTGTCTGCTCATCTGCTTGTCAATTGCCAGCTGAGCTGCACGATTCCTTCCTGTCATCTGCTTGACAATTGCCAGCTGTGCTGCGTAATTCCTGCCTGCTCAGCTGCTTGATTATTGCCAGCTGAGCAGCATGATTCCTCACACCTGAGTTCCATGATTATTGCCTGCTGACTGTTTGATTCGTGCCTACTCAGCTCTTTGTTTATTGCCTCCAGAGGCACATGATCAGTGTATGATAGCAAACATGATCAGCTCATGATCAGTCACATGATCAGAGCCATTAAGTCACGTGATCACTACATGATAGTCATGTGATCAGTCCATGCTCAGTCACAGTATCAGTGCATGATCAGCCACGTGATCAGTGCATGATCTGTCACATGATTAGTGTATGATCATCCACGTGATCAGTGCATGGGCAGTCATGTGATCAGTGCATGATATAGACGTGATCAGTGCATGATCAGTCTCGTGATCAGTGCATGACAGCCACGTGATCAGTGCATGATCAGTCACCTGATGGGTGTATGATCATTCACGTGACCTGTACATGGTAGTTACATGAACATTGCATGATCAGCCACGTGAGTAGTGCATGATAGCCACGTGATCACTGCATGATCAGTCACGTGATCAGTGCATGATCAGTCATGTGACCAGTACATGTTAGCTGCGTGATCATCGCATGATCAGCCACGTGAGCAGGGCATGATAGCCACGTGATCAGTGCAGGATCAGACACGAGATCAGTGCATGATCAGTCACGTGATCAGTGCATGATAAGCCACGTGATCAGTGCATGACCAGGCATGTGATCAGTGTATGTCCAGCCAAGTGATCAGTGCATGATAGCCACGTGATCAGTGCATGATCAGTCACGTGATCAGTGCATGATCAGTCACGTGATCAGTGCATGATAAGCCACGTGATCAGTGCATGACCAGGCATGTGATCAGTGTATGTCCAGCCAAGTGATCAGTGCATGATAGCCACGTGATCAGTGCATGATCAGTCACGTGATCAGTGCATAATCCGCCACCTGGTCAGTGCATGACCAGGCACGTGATCAGTGTATGTCCAGCCAAGTGATCAGTGCATGATAGACACGTGATAAGTGCATGATCAGTCACGTGATCAGTGCATGATAGCCAGGTGATCAGTGCATGATAGCCACGTGATCAGTGCATGATCAAGTCACGTGATCAGTGCATGGTCAGTCACGTTATCAGTGCATGATCATCCACGTGATCAGTGCATACTATTACGTGAACAATGCATGCGCAATCACGTGATCAGTGCATGAGAGCCACGTGATAAGTTCATAATCAGTCACGTGATAGGTGTGTGATCAGCCATGTGAACAGTGCATGCTCAGTCACGTGATCAGGGCCTGCTGAGCTGCGTGATTGCTCATCTGCTTGACAATTGCCACCTGGGCTGCGTAATTCCTGCCTGCTCATCTATTTGATTATTGCCAGCTGAGCAGCATGATTTCTCAGAGCTGAGTTCCATGATTATAGCCTGCTGACTGTTTCCTGCCTACTCAGCTCTATGTTCATTGCCTCCAGAGGCACATGATCAGTGTGTGACACCAAACATGATCAGCACATGATCAGTCACATGATCAATGCATGATAAGCCAGGTGATCAGTGCATGATCGATTACGTGATCAGTGCATGATCAGTCATGTGACCAGTACATGGTAGCTGCGTGATCATTGCATGATCAGCCACGTGAGCAGTGCATGATAGCCACGTGATCAGTGTATGATCAGCCACGTGAACAGTGCATGATCATTGACGTGATCTGTGCATGATCAATCACGTGACCAGTATATGGTAACTACGTGATCATTCCGTGACGAGCCACATGAGCAGTGCATGATAGAAACGTGATGTGTGCATGATGAGTTACGTGAGCAGAGTATGATCAGCCACGTGATCAGTGCATGCGTGCCACGTGATCAGTGCATGATCAGTCACGTGATACATGTGTGATCAGCCACGTGATCAGTGCATGATAGCCACGTGATGTGTGCATGATCAGTTACGTGAGCAGAGTATGATCAGCCACGTGATCAGTGCATGAGTGCCACGTGATCAGTGCATGATATGTCACGTGACAGGTGTGTGATCAGCCACGTGAACATTGCATGTTCAGCCAAGAGATCAGTGCATGATAGCCACGTGATCAGTGCATGATCCGTTACCTGAGCAGTGTATGATCAGCCACGTGATCAGTGCATGGTCAAACACGTGAACAGTGTATGATCAGCCACGTGATCAGTGCATGATATCCACGTGATCAGTGCATGATCATCACGTGATCAGTGCATGATCAGCCACGTGAATAGTGCATGCTCAGTCACGTGATATGGGACTCTTGAGCTGCGTGATTACTGTCTGCTCATCTGCTTGAAAATTGCCAGCTGGGCTTCATGATTCTTGCCTTTCATCTGCTTGACAATTGCCAGCTGTGCTGCGTAATTCCTGCCTGCTCAGCTGCTTGATTATTGCCAGCTGAGCAGCATGATTCCTCACACCTGAGTTCCATGATTATTGCCTGCTGACTGTTTGATTCGTGCCTACTCAGCTCTTTGTTTATTGCCTCCAGAGGCAAATGATCGGTGTATGATAGCAAACATGATCAGCGCATGATCAGTCACATGATCAGAGCCATTAAGTCACGTGATCACTACATGATAGTCATGTGATCAGTCCATGCTCAGTCACGGTATCAGTGCATGATCAGCCACGAGATCAGTGCATGATCAGCCAGGTGATCATTTCATGATAGCTATGTGATCAGTTCATGATTTATCACGTGATCTGTGCATGACCAGGCAGGTGGTCAGTGTATGATCATCGACGTGATCAGTGCATGATCCGTCACCTAATGGGTGTATATTCAGTCACCTGACCGGTACATGGTAGCTACATGATTATTGCATGGTCAGCCACGTGAGTAGTGCAGGATAGCCACGTGATCAGTGCATGATCAATCACGTGCTCAGTGCATGATCAGTCATGTAATCTGTGCATGACCAGTTACGTGACCAGTGTATGACCAGCCAAGTGATCAGTGCATGATAGCCACGTGATCAGTGCATGATCAGTCACGTGATCAGTGCATGATATGTCACGTGACAGGTGTGTGATCAGCCACGTGAGCAGTGCCTGTTCAGCCACTTGATCAGTGCATGATAGCCACGTGATCAGTGCATGATCAGTTACCTGAGCAGTGTATGATCAGCCACGTGAGCAGTGCATGGTCAGACACGAGAACAATGTATGATCATCCACGTGATCAGTGCATGATATCCAAGTGATCAGTGCATGATCAATCACGTGATCAGTGTATGATCAGCCACGTGAACAGTGCATGCTCAGTCACGTGATCTGGGCCTGCTGAGCTGCGTGATTACTGTCTGCTCATCTGCTTGACAATTGCCAGCTGAGCTGCACGATTCCTTCCTGTCATCTGCTTGACAATTGCCAGCTGTGCTGCGTAATTCCTGCCTGCTCAGCTGCTTGATTATTGCCAGCTGAGCAGCATGATTTCTCACACCTGAGTTCCATGATTATTGCCTGCTGACTGTTTGATTCGTGCCTACTCAGCTCTTTGTTTATTGCCTCCAGAGGCACATGATCAGTGTATGATAGCAAACATGATCAGCTCATGATCAGTCACATGATCAGAGCCATTAAGTCACGTGATCACTACATGATAGTCATGTGATCAGTCCATGCTCAGTCACAGTATCAGTGCATGATCAGCCACGTGATCAGTGCATGATCTGTCACATGATTAGTGTATGATCATCCACTTGATCAGTGCATGGGCAGTCATGTGATCAGTGCATGATATAGACGTCATCAGTGCATGATCAGTCTCGTGATCAGTGCATGACAGCCACGTGATCAGTGCATGATCAGTCACCTGATGGGTGTATGATCATTCACGTGACCTGTACATGGTAGTTACATGAACATTGCATGATCAGCCACGTGAGTAGTGCATGATAGCCACGTGATCACTGCATGATCAGGCACGTGATCAGTGCATGATCAGTCATGTGAGCAGTACATGTTAGCTGCGTGATCATCGCATGATCAGCCACGTGAGCAGGGCATGATAGCCACGTGATCAGTGCAGGATCAGACACGAGATCAGTGCATGATCAGTCACGTGATCAGTGCATGATAAGCCACGTGATCAGTGTATGACCAGGCACGTGATCAGTGTATGTCCAGCCAAGTGATCAGTGCATGATAGCCACGTGATCAGTGCATGATCAGTCACGTGATCAGTGCATGATCAGTCACTTGATCTGTGCATGATAGCCAGGTGATCAGTGCATGATAGCCACGTGATCAGTGCATGATCAGTCACGTGATCAGTGCATAATCCGCCACGTGATCAGTGCATGACCAGGCACGTGATCAGTGTATGTCCAGCCAAGTGATCAGTGCATGATAGACACGTGATAAGTGCATGATCAGTCACGTGATCAGTGCATGATAGCCAGGTGATCAGTGCATGATAGCCACGTGATCAGTGCATGATCAAGTCACGTGATCAGTGCATGGTCAGTCACGTTATCAGTGCATGATCATCCACGTGATCAGTGCATACTATTACGTGAACAATGCATGCGCAATCACGTGATCAGTGCATGAGAGCCACGTGATAAGTTCATAATCAGTCACGTGATAGGTGTGTGATCAGCCATGTGAACAGTGCATGCTCAGTCACGTGATCAGGGCCTGCTGCGCTGCGTGATTGCTCATCTGCTTGACAATTGCCACCTGGGCTGCGTAATTCCTGCCTGCTCATCTATTTGATTATTGCCAGCTGAGCAGCATGATTTCTCAGAGCTGAGTTTCATGATTATAGCCTGCTGACTGTTTCCTGCCTACTCAGCTCTATGTTCTTTGCCTCCAGAGGCACATGATCAGTGTGTGACACCAAACATGATCAGCACATGATCAGTCACATGATCAATGCATGATAAGCCAGGTGATCAGTGCATGATCAATTACGTATTCAGTGCATGATCAGTCATGTGACAGTACATGGTAGCTGCGTGATCATTGTAGGAACAGACACGTGAGAAGTGCATTTTAGCCACGTGATCAGTGCATGATCAGTCACGTGACCAGTGCATGGTAGCTACGTGATCATTGCATGATCAGCCATGTGATCAGTGCATGATCAGTCACGTGATCAGTGCATGGTAGCTACGTAAACATTGCATGATCAGCCACGTGATCAGTGCATGATATCCACGTGATCAGTGCAGAATAGCCACGTGATCACTTCATGATTAGTCACGTGATCAGTACATGATCAGTCACGGGAACAGTGAATGATCATTTACGTGATCTGTGCATGATCAGTCACGTGACCAGTATATGGTAGCTTCGTGATCATTCCATGAGGAACCACGTGAGCTTTGCATGATAGCCACGTGATGTGTGCCTGATGAGTTACGTGAGCAGAGTGTGATCAGCAACGTGATCAGTGCATGAGTGCCACGTGATCAGTGCATGATTTGTCACGTGGCAGGTGTGTGATCAGCCACGTGAACAGTGCATGTTCAGCCACGTATTCAGTGCATGATAGCCACGTGATCAGTGCATGATCAGTTACGTGAGCAGTGTATGATCAGCCACGTGATCAGTGCATGGTCAGACACGTGAACAGTGTATGATCAGTCACGTGATCAGTGCATGATGAGCCACGTGATCAGTGCATTACCAGGCACGTGATCAGTGTATGTCCAGCCAAGTGATCAGTGCATGATAGCCACGTGATCAGTGCATGATCAGTCACGTAATCAGTGCATGATCAGTCACGTGATCAGTGTATGTTCAGCCACGTGATCAGTGCATGATCAGCCACATGATCAGTGCATGATCAATTATGTGATCAGTGCATGATCAGTCACGTGACCAGTACATGGTAGCTACGTGATCATTGCCTGATCAGCCACGTGAGCAGTGCATGATAGCCACGTGATCAGTGCATGATCAGCCATGTGATCAGTGCCTGATCATTAACGTAATCAGTGCATGGTCAGTCACATGATCAGTTCATGATCATCCACGTGATCAGTGCATGTGGAGTCATGTAGTCAATGCTTGATAGCGTCATGATCAGTGCACAATCAGTCCCGTGATGAGTGTATGATCAGCCAATTGATCAGTGCAAGATAGCTACGTGATCAGTGCATGATCAGTCACATGATCAGTGCATGATCAGTCACGTGATAGGTGTGTGATCAGCCATGTGAACAGTGCATGCTCAGTCACGTGATCAGGGCCTGCTGAGCTGCGTGATTACTGTCTGCTCATCTGCTTGACAATTTCCAGCTGAGCTGCACGATTCCTGCCTGTCATCTCCTTGACAATTGCCACCTGTGCTGCGTAATTCCTGCCTGCTCATCTACTTGATTATTGCCAGCTGAGCAGCATGATTTCTCAGAGCTGAGTTCCATGATTATAGCCTGCTGACTGATTCCTGCCTACTCAGCTCTATGTTAATTGCCTCCAGAGGCACATGATCAGTGTATGACACCAAACATGATCAGCACATGATCAGTCACATGATCAGTGCATGATAAGCCACGTGATCAGTGCATGATCAATCATGTGATCAGTGCATGATCAGTCACGTGATCAGTGCATGGTAGCCACGTGATCAGTGCATGATCAGCCACGTGATCAGTGCATGATAGCCACGTGATCAGTGCATGATCAGTCACGTGATCAGTGCATGATCAGTCACGTGATCAGTGCATGATCAGTCACGTGATCAGTGCATGATCAATTACGTGATCAGTGCATGATCAGTCACGTGACCAGTGCATGGTAGCTACGTGATCATTGCATGATCAGCCACGTGATCAGTGCATGATAGCCACGTGATCAGTGCATGATCAGCCACGTGATCAGTGCATGATCAGTCACGTGATACGTGCATGATCAGCCACGTGATCAGTGCATGATAGCCACGTGATCAGTGCATGATAGCCACGTGATCAGTGCATGATCAGTCACGTGATCAGTGCATGATCAGTCACGTGATCAGTGCATGATCAGTCACGTGATCAGTGTATGATCAGCCACGTGATCAGTGCATGATAGCCACGTGATCAGTGCATGATCAGTCACGTGATCAGTGCATGATCAGCCACGTGATCAGTGCATGATCAGCCACGTGATCAGTGCATGATCAGCCACGTGATCAGTGCATGATCAGTTACGTGATCAGTGCATGATCAGCCACGTGATCAGTGCATGGTCAGACACGTGAACAGTGTATGATCAGCCACGTGATCAGTGCATGATATCCACGTGATCAGTGCATGATCAGTCACGTGATCAGTGTATGATCAGCCACGTGAACAGTGCATGCTCAGTCACGTGATCAGGGCCTGCTGAGCTGCGTGATTACTGTCTGCTCATCTGCTTGACAATTGCCAGCTGGGCTGCACGATTCCTGCCTGTCATCTGCTTGACAATT
Source organism: Bos javanicus (assembly GCF_032452875.1). NCBI lineage: Eukaryota > Metazoa > Chordata > Mammalia > Artiodactyla > Bovidae > Bos > Bos javanicus. Next base: position 70,322 of record NW_026893965.1, read on the forward strand.
GCCAGCTGTGCTGCGTAATTCCTGCCTGCTCAGCTGCTTGATTATTGCCAGCTGAGCAGCATGATTCCTCACACCTGAGTTCCATGATTATTGCCTGCTGACTGTTTGATTCGTGCCTACTCAGCTCTTTGTTTATTGCCTCCAGAGGCACATGATCAGTGTATGATAGCAAACATGATCAGCGCATGATCAGTCACATGATCAGCGCCATTAAGTCACGTGATCACTACATGATAGTCATGTGATCAGTCCATGCTCAGTCACGGTATCAGTGCATGATCAGCCACGTGATCAGTGCATGATCAGCCACGTGATCAGTGCATGATAGCCACGTGATCAGTGCATGATCAGTCACGTGATCAGTGCATGATAGCCACGTGATCAGTGCATGATCAGCCACGTGATCAGTGCATGATCAGTCACGTGATCAGTGCATGATCAGTCACGTGATCAGTGCATGATCAGCCACGTGATCAGTGCATGATAGCCACGTGATCAGTGCATGATCAGTCACGTGATCAGTGCATGATCAGTCACGTGATCAGTGCATGATCAGCCACGTGATCAGTGCATGATCAGTCATGTGATCAGTGCATGATAGCACGTGATCAGTGCATGATCAGTCCGTGATCAGTGCATGATCAGCCACGTGATCAGTGCATGATAGCCACGTGATCAGTGCATGATCAGTCACGTGATCAGTGCATGATCAGCCACGTGATCAGTGCATGATCAGCCACGTGATCAGTGCATGACATTACGTGATCAGTGCATGATCAGCCACGTGATCAGTGCATGATAGCCACGTGATCAGTGCATGATCAGTCACGTGATCAGTGTGTGATCAGCCACGTGAACAGTGCATGCTCAGTCACGTGATCAGGGCCTGCTGAGCTGCGTGATTACTGTCTGCTCATCTGCTTGACAATTGCCAGCTGAGCTGCACGATTCCTGCCTGTCATCTGCTTGACAATTGCCACCTGTGCTGCGTAATTCCTGCCTGCTCAGCTATTTGATTATTGCCAGCTGAGCAGCATGATTCCTCACAGCTGAGTTCCATGATTATAGCCTGCTGACTGATTCGTGCCTACTCAGCTCTTTGTTCATTGCCTCCAGAGGCACATGATCAGTGTATGATAGCAAACATGATCAGCGCATGATCAGTCACATGATCAGCGCCATTAAGTCACGTGATCACTACATGATAGTCATGTGATCAGTCCATGCTCAGTCACGGTATCAGTGCATGATCAGCCACGTGATCAGTGCATGATCAGTCATGTGATCAGTGCATGATATAGACGTGATCAGTGCATGATCAGTCACGTGATCAGTGCATGATAGCCACGTGATCAGTGCATGATCAGTCACCTGATCAGTGCATGATCATTCACGTGACCTGTACATGGTAGCTACATGATCATTGCATGATCAGCCACGTGATCAGTGCATGATAGCCACGTGATCAGTGCATGATCAGTCACGTGATCAGTGCATGATCAGTCATGTGATCAGTACATGGTAGCTGCGTGATCAGGCATGATCAGTCACGTGATCAGTGCATGATAGCCACGTGATCAGTGCATGATCAGACACGTGATCAGTGCATGATCAGTCACGTGATCAGTGCATGATCAGCCACGTGATCAGTGCATGATCAGCCACGTGATCAGTGCATGATCAGTCACGTGATCAGTGCATGATCAGCCACGTGATCAGTGCATGATCAGTCACGTGATCAGTGCATGATCAGTCACGTGATCAGTGCATGATCAGCCACGTGATCAGTGCATGATCAGTCACGTGATCAGTGCATGATCAGCCACGTGATCAGTGCATGATAGCCACGTGATCAGTGCATGATCAGTCACGTGATCAGTGCATGATCAGTCACGTGATCAGTGCATGATCAGCCACGTGATCAGTGCATGATCAGCCACGTGATCAGTGCATGATCAGCCACGTGATCAGTGCATGATCAGTCACGTGATCAGTGCATGATCAGTCACGTGATCAGTGCATGATCATTCACGTGATCAGTGCATGATCAGTCACGTGACCAGTATATGTTAGCTACGTGATCATTGCATGACGAGCCACGTGATCAGTGCATGATAGCCACGTGATCAGTGCATGATCAGTCACGTGAGCAGTGTATGATCAGCCACGTGATCAGTGCATGAGTGCCACGTGATCAGTGCATGATATGTCACGTGACAGGTGTGTGATCAGCCACGTGATCAGTGCATGATCAGCCACGTGATCAGTGCATGATAGCCACGTGATCAGTGCATGATCAGTCACGTGATCAGTGCATGATCAGCCACGTGATCAGTGCATGATCAGCCACGTGATCAGTGTATGATCAGCCACGTGATCAGTGCATGGTCAGACACGTGAACAGTGTATGATCAGCCACGTGATCAGTGCATGATATCCAAGTGATCAGTGCATGATCAATCACGTGATCAGTTTATGATCAGCCACGTGAACAGTGCATGCTCAGTCACGTGATCAGGGCCTGCTGAGCTGCGTGATTACTGTCTGCTCATCTGCTTGACAATTGCCAGCTGAGCTGCACGATTCCTGCCTGTCATCTGCTTGACAATTGCCAGCTGTGCTGCGTAATTCCTGCCTGCTCAGCTGCTTGATTATTGCCAGCTGAGCAGCATGATTCCTCACAGCTGAGTTCCATGATTATTGCCTGCTGACTGTTTGATTCGTGCCTACTCAGCTCTTTGTTTATTGCCTCCAGAGGCACATGATCAGTGTATGATAGCAAACATGATCAGCGCATGATCAGTCACATGATCAGCGCCATTAAGTCACGTGATCACTACATGATAGTCATGTGATCAGTCCATGCTCAGTCACGGTATCAGTGCATGATCAGCCACGTGATCAGTGCATGATCAGTCATGTGATCAGTGCATGATATAGACGTGATCAGTGCATGATCAGTCACGTGATCAGTGCATGATAGCCACGTGATCAGTGCATGATCAGTCACCTGATGGGTGTATGATCATTCACGTGACCTGTACATGGTAGCTACATGATCATTGCATGATCAGCCACGTGAGTAGTGCATGATAGCCACGTGATCAGTGCATGATCAGTCACGTGATCAGTGCATGATCAGTCATGTGACCAGTACATGGTAGCTGCGTGATCAGGCATGATCAGCCACGTGATCAGTGCATGATAGCCACGTGATCAGTGCATGATCAGTCACGTGATCAGTGCATGATCAGTCACGTGATCAGTGCATGATCAGCCACGTGATCAGTGCATGATCAGCCACGTGATCAGTGCATGATCAGTCACGTGATCAGTGCATGATCAGCCACGTGATCAGTGCATGATCAGTCACGTGATCAGTGCATGATCAGCCACGTGATCAGTGCATGATCAGCCACGTGATCAGTGCATGATCAGTCACGTGATCAGTGCATGATCAGCCACGTGATCAGTGCATGATAGCCACGTGATCAGTGCATGATCAATCACGTGATCAGTGCATGATCAGTCACGTGATCAGTGCATGATCAGCCACGTGATCAGTGCATGATCAGCCACGTGATCAGTGCATGATCAGCCACGTGATCAGTGCATGATCAGTCACGTGATCAGTGCATGATCAGTCACGTGATCAGTGCATGATCATTCACGTGATCAGTGCATGATCAGTCACGTGACCAGTATATGTTAGCTACGTGATCATTGCATGACAGCCACGTGAGCAGTGCATGATAGCCACGTGATCAGTGCATGATCAGTTACGTGAGCAGAGTATGATCAGCCACGTGATCAGTGCATGAGTGCCACGTGATCAGTGCATGATATGTCACGTGACAGGTGTGTGATCAGCCACGTGATCAGTGCATGATCAGCCACGTGATCAGTGCATGATAGCCACGTGATCAGTGCATGATCAGTCACGTGATCAGTGCATGATCAGCCACGTGATCAGTGCATGATCAGCACGTGATCAGTGCATGATCAGCCACGTGATCAGTGCATGGTCAGACACGTGAACAGTGTATGATCAGCCACGTGATCAGTGCATGATATCCAAGTGATCAGTGCATGATCAATCACGTGATCAGTTTATGATCAGCCACGTGAACAGTGCATGCTCAGTCACGTGATCAGGGCCTGCTGAGCTGCGTGATTACTGTCTGCTCATCTGCTTGACAATTGCCAGCTGAGCTGCACGATTCCTGCCTGTCATCTGCTTGACAATTGCCAGCTGTGCTGCGTAATTCCTGCCTGCTCAGCTGCTTGATTATTGCCAGCTGAGCAGCATGATTCCTCACAGCTGAGTTCCATGATTATTGCCTGCTGACTGTTTGATTCGTGCCTACTCAGCTCTTTGTTTATTGCCTCCAGAGGCACATGATCAGTGTATGATAGCAAACATGATCAGCGCATGATCAGTCACATGATCAGCGCCATTAAGTCACGTGATCACTACATGATAGTCATGTGATCAGTCCATGCTCAGTCACGGTATCAGTGCATGATCAGCCACGTGATCAGTGCATGATCAGTCATGTGATCAGTGCATGATATAGACGTGATCAGTGCATGATCAGTCACGTGATCAGTGCATGATAGCCACGTGATCAGTGCATGATCAGTCACGTGATCAGTGTATGATCAGTCACGTGATCAGTGCATGGTAGCTACGTGATCAGTGCATGATCAGCCACGTGATCAGTGCATGATAGTCACGTGATCAGTGCATGATCAGTCACGTGATCAGTGCATGATCAGCCACGTGAACAGTGCATGCTCAGTCACGTGATAAGGGCCTGCTGAGCTGCGTGATTACTGTCTGCTCATCTGCTTGACAATTGCCAGCTGAGCTGCATGATTCCTGCCTGTCATCTGCTTGACAATTGCCAGCTGTGCTGCGTAATTCCTGCCTGCTCAGCTGCTTGATTATTGCCAGCTGAGCAGCATGATTCCTCACACCTGAGTTCCATGATTATTGCCTGCTGACTGTTTGATTCGTGCCTACTCAGCTCTTTGTTATTGCCTCCAGAGGCACATGATCAGTGTATGATAGCAAACATGATCAGCGCATGATCAGTCACATGATCAGTGCCATTAAGTCACGTGATCAGTGCATGATAGTCATGTGATCAGTCCATGATCAGTCACGGTATCAGTGCATGATCAGCCACGTGATCAGTGCATGATCAGCCAGTGATCAGTGCATGATAGCCACGTGATCAGTGCATGATCAGTCACGTGATCAGTGCATGATCAGCCACGTGATCAGTGCATGATCAGCCACGTGATCAGTGCATGATCAGTCACGTGATCAGTGCATGATCAGTCACGTGACCAGTACATGGTAGCTACGTGATCATTGCATGATCAGCCACGTGAGTAGTGCATGATAGCCACGTGATCAGTGCATGATCAGTCACGTGATCAGTGCATGATCAGCCACGTGATCAGTGCATGTGGTCATGTATCAGTGCATGATAGCCCGTGATCAGTGCATGATCAGTCCCGTGATCAGTGCATGATCAGCCACGTGATCAGTGCATGATCAGCCACGTGATCAGTGCATGATCAGTCACGTGATCAGTGCATGATCAGTCACGTGATCAGTGCATGATCAGCCACGTGATCAGTGCATGATCAGCCACGTGATCAGTGCATGATCAGCCACGTGATCAGTGCATGATCAGCCACGTGATCAGTGCATGATCAGCCACGTGATCAGTGCATGATCAGCCACGTGATCAGTGCATGATCAGCCACGTGATCAGTGCATGATCAGTCACGTGATCAGTGCATGATCAGTCACGTGATCAGTGTATGATCAGCCACGTGAACAGTGCATGCTCAGTCACGTGATCATGGCCTGCTGAGCTGCGTGATTACTGTCTGCTCATCTGCTTGACAATTGCCAGCTGAGCTGCACGATTCCTGCCTGTCATCTGCTTGACAATTGCCAGCTGTGCTGCGTAATTCCTGCCTGCTCAGCTGCTTGATTATTGCCAGCTGAGCAGCATGATTCTCACAGCTGAGTTCCATGATTATTGCCTGCTGACTGATTCGTGCCTACTCAGCTCTTTGTTCATTGCCTCCAGAGGCACATGATCAGTGTATGATACCAAACATGATCAGCACATGATCAGTCACATGATCAGTGCATGATAAGCCACGTGATCAGTGCATGATCAGTCACGTGATCAGTGCATGATCAGTCACGTGATCAGTGCATGATAGCCACGTGATCAGTGCATGATCAGCCACGTGATCAGTGCATGATAGCCACGTGATCAGTGCATGATAGCCACGTGATCAGTGCATGATCAGTCACGTGATCAGTGCATGATCAGCCACGTGATCAGTGCATGATAGCCACGTGATCAGTGCATGATCAGCCACGTGATCAGTGCATGATCAGTCACGTGATCAGTGCATGATCAGTCACGTGATAGTGCATGATCAGCCACGTGATCAGTGCATGATCAGCCACGTGATCAGTGCATGATCAGTCACGTGATCAGTGCATGATCAGCCACGTGATCAGTGCATGATAGCCACGTGATCAGTGCATGATCAGCCACGTGATCAGTGCATGATCAGTCACGTGATCAGTGCATGATCAGTCACGTGATCAGTGCATGATCAGTCACGTGATCAGTGCATGATCAGCCACGTGATCAGTGCATGATAGCCACGTGATCAGTGCATGATCAGTCACGTGATCAGTGCATGATCAGTCACGTGATCAGTGCATGATCAGCCACGTGATCAGTGCATGATCAGCCACGTGATCAGTGCATGATCAGCCACGTGATCAGTGCATGATCAGCCACGTGATCAGTGCATGATCAGTCACGTGATCAGTGCATGATCAGTCACGTGATCAGTGCATGATCATTTACGTGATCAGTGCATGATCAGTCACGTGACCAGTATATGGTAGCTACGTGATCATTCATGACAGCCACGTGAGCAGTGCATGATAGCCACGTGATGTGTGCATGATGAGTTACGCGAGCAGAGTATCATCAGCATACGTGCCACGTGATCAGTGCATGATATGTCACGTGACAGTGTGTGATCAGCCACGTGAACAGTGCATGTTCAGCCACGTGATCAGTGCATGATAGCCACGTGATCAGTGCATGATCAGTTACGTGAGCAGTGTATGATCAGCCACGTGATCAGTGCATGATCAGACACGTGATCAGTGCATGATCATCCACGTGATCAGTGCATGATCAGCCACGTGATCAGTGCATGCTCAGTCACGTGATCAGGGCCTGCTGAGCTGCGTGATTACTGTCTGCTCATCTGCTTGACAATTGCCAGCTGAGCTGCACGATTCCTGCCTGTCATCTGCTTGACAATTGCCACCTGTGCTGCGTAATTCCTGCCTGCTCAGCTATTTGATTATTGCCAGCTGAGCAGCATGATTTCTCACAGCTGAGTTCCATGATTATAGCCTGCTGACTGATTCGTGCCTACTCAGCTCTTTGTTTTTTGCCTCCAGAGGCACATGATCAGTGTATGATACCAAACATGATCAGCGCATGATCAGTCACATGATCAGTGCATGATAAGCCACGTGATCAGTGCATGATCAGTTACGTGATCAGTGCATGATCAGTCATGTGACCAGTGCATGATAGCTGCGTGATCAGTGCATGATCAGCCACGTGATCAGTGCATGATAGCCACGTGATCAGTGCATGATCAGTCACGTGATCAGTGCATGGTAGCTACGTGATCAGTGCATGATCAGCCACGTGATCAGTGCATGATCAGTCACGTGATCAGTGCATGGTAGCCACGTGATCAGTGCATGATCAGCCACGTGATCAGTGCATGATAGCCACGTGATCAGTGCATGATAGCCACGTGATCAGTGCATGATCAGTCACGTGATCAGTGCATGATCAGTCACGTGATCAGTGCATGATCAGTCACGTGATCAGTGCATGATCAGTCACGTGACCAGTACATGGTAGCTACGTGATCAGTGCATGATCAGCCACGTGATCAGTGCATGATAGCCACGTGATCAGTGCATGATCAGTCACGTGATCAGTGCATGATCAGCCACGTGATCAGTGCATGAGTGCCACGTGATCAGTGCATGATAGTCACGTGATCAGTGCATGATCAGCCACGTGATCAGTGCATGATCAGCCACGTGATCAGTGCATGATAGCCACGTGATCAGTGCATGATCAGTTACGTGATCAGTGCATGATCAGCCACGTGATCAGTGCATGATCAGCCACGTGATCAGTGCATGATCAGCCACGTGATCAGTGCATGATCAGTCACGTGATCAGTGCATGATCAGCCACGTGATCAGTGCATGATCAGCCACGTGATCAGTGCATGATCAGTCACGTGATCAGTGCATGATCAGCCACGTGATCAGTGCATGATCAGTCACGTGATCAGTGCATGATCAGCCACGTGATCAGTGCATGATAGCCACGTGATCAGTGCATGATCAGTCACGTGATCAGTGCATGATCAGTCACGTGATCAGTGCATGATCAGCCACGTGATCAGTGCATGATCAGCCACGTGATCAGTGCATGATCATTACGTGATCAGTGCATGATCAGTCACGTGATCAGTGCATGATAGCCACGTGATCAGTGCATGATCAGCCACGTGATCAGTGCATGATCAGTCACGTGATCAGTGCATGATCAGTCACGTGATCAGTGCATGATCAGCCACGTGATCAGTGCATGTCAGTCATGTATCAGTGCATGATAGCCCGTGATCAGTGCATGATCAGTCCCGTGATCAGTGCATGATCAGCCACGTGATCAGTGCATGATCAGCCACGTGATCAGTGCATGATCAGTCACGTGATCAGTGCATGATCAGTCACGTGATCAGTGTGTGATCAGCCACGTGAACAGTGCATGCTCAGTCACGTGATCAGGGCCTGCTGAGCTGCGTGATTACTGTCTGCTCATCTGCTTGACAATTGCCAGCTGAGCTGCACGATTCCTGCCTGTCATCTGCTTGACAATTGCCAGCTGTGCTGCGTAATTCCTGCCTGCTCAGCTGCTTGATTATTGCCAGCTGAGCAGCATGATTTCTCACAGCTGAGTTCCATGATTATAGCCTGCTGACTGATTCGTGCCTACTCAGCTCTTTGTTCATTGCCTCCAGAGGCACATGATCAGTGTATGATACCAAACATGATCAGTGCATGATCAGTCACATGATCAGTGCATGATAAGCCACGTGATCAGTGCATGATCAGTCATGTGATCAGTGCATGATCAGTCATGTGATCAGTGCATGGTAGCTGCGTGATCAGTGCATGATCAGCCACGTGATCAGTGCATGATAGCCACGTGATCAGTGCATGATCAGTCACGTGATCAGTGCATGATCAGTCACGTGATCAGTGCATGATCAGTCACGTGATCAGTGCATGATCAGTTACGTGATCAGTGCATGATCAGTCACGTGATCAGTGCATGGTAGCTACGTGATCATTGCATGATCAGCCACGTGATCAGTGCATGATAGCCACGTGATCAGTGCATGATCAGTCACGTGATCAGTGCATGATCAGTCACGTGATACGTGTGTGATCAGCCACGTGATCAGTGCATGATAGCCACGTGATCAGTGCATGATAGCCACGTGATCAGTGCATGATCAGTCACGTGATCAGTGCATGATCAGTCACGTGATCAGTGCATGATCAGTCACGTGATCAGTGCATGATCAGCCACGTGATCAGTGCATGATAGCCACGTGATCAGTGCATGATCAGGCACGTGATCAGTGCATGATCAGCCACGTGATCAGTGCATGATCAGTCACGTGATCAGTGCATGATCAGTCACGTGAACAGTGCATGATCATTTACGTGATCAGTGCATGATCAGTCACGTGACCAGTATATGGTAGCTACGTGATCATTCCATGACGAGCCACGTGAGCAGTGCATGATAGCCACGTGATGTGTGCATGATGAGTTACGTGAGCAGAGTATGATCAGCCACGTGATCAGTGCATGAGTGCCACGTGATCAGTGCATGATATGTCACGTGACAGGTGTGTGATCAGCCACGTGAACAGTGCATGTTCAGCCACGTGATCAGTGCATGATAGCCACGTGATCAGTGCATGATCAGTTACGTGAGCAGTGTATGATCAGCCACGTGATCAGTGCATGGTCAGACACGTGAACAGTGTATGATCAGCCACGTGATCAGTGCATGATATCCAAGTGATCAGTGCATGATCAATCACGTGATCAGTGTATGATCAGCCACGTGAACAGTGCATGCTCAGTCACGTGATCAGGGCCTGCTGAGCTGCGTGATTACTGTCTGCTCATCTGCTTGACATTTGCCAGCTGAGCTGCACGATTCCTGCCTGTCATCTGCTTGACAATTGCCAGCTGTGCTGCGTAATTCCTGCCTGCTCAGCTGCTTGATTATTGCCAGCTGAGCAGCATGATTCCTCACACCTGAGTTCCATGATTATTGCCTGCTGACTGTTTGATTCGTGCCTACTCAGCTCTTTGTTTATTGCCTCCAGAGGCACATGATCAGTGTATGATAGCAAACATGATCAGCGCATGATCAGTCACATGATCAGCGCCATTAAGTCACGTGATCACTACATGATAGTCATGTGATCAGTCCATGCTCAGTCACGGTATCAGTGCATGATCAGCCACGTGATCAGTGCATGATCTGTCACGTGATCAGTGCATGATCATCCACGTGATCAGTGCATGATAGTCACGTGATCAGTGCATGATCAGTCACGTGATCAGTGCATGATCAGTCACGTGATCAGTGCATGATCAGCCACGTGATCAGTGCATGATCAGTCACGTGATCAGTGTATGATCAGCCACGTGATCAGTGCATGATAGCCACGTGATCAGTGCATGATCAGCCACGTGATCAGTGCATGATCAGTCACGTGATCAGTGCATGATCAGCCACGTGATCAGTGCATGATCAGCCACGTGATCAGTGCATGATCAGTTACGTGATCAGTGCATGATCAGTCACGTGATCAGTGCATGATAGCCACGTGATCAGTGCATGATCAGCCACGTGATCAGTGCATGATCAGCCACGTGATCAGTGCATGATCAGCCACGTGATCAGTGCATGATCAGTCACGTGATCAGTGCATGATCAGCCACGTGATCAGTGCATGATCAGCCACGTGATCAGTGCATGATCAGTCACGTGATACAGTGTGATCAGCCACGTGATCAGTGCATGATCAGCCACGTGATCAGTGCATGATCAATTACGTGATCAGTGCATGATCAGTCACGTGACCAGTACATGGTAGCTACGTGATCGTGCATGATCAGCCACGTGATCAGTGCATGATAGCCACGTGATCAGTGCATGATCAGTCACGTGATCAGTGCATGATCAGTCACGTGATCAGTGCATGATCAGCCACGTGATCAGTGCATGATCAGCCACGTGATCAGTGCATGATCAGTCACGTGATCAGTGCATGATCAGCCACGTGATCAGTGCATGATCAGCCACGTGATCAGTGCATGATCAGCCACGTGATCAGTGCATGATCAGCCACGTGATCAGTGCATGATCAGCCACGTGATCAGTGCATGATAGCCACGTGATCAGTGCATGATCAGTCACGTGATCAGTGCATGATCAGCCACGTGATCAGTGCATGATCAGCCACGTGATCAGTGCATGATCATTCACGTGATCAGTGCATGATCAGTCACGTGATCAGTGCATGATCAGTCACGTGATCAGTGCATGATCAGCCACGTGATCAGTGCATGATAGCCACGTGATCAGTGCATGATCAGTCACGTGATCAGTGCATGATCAGTCACGTGATCAGTGCATGATCAGCCACGTGATCAGTGCATGATAGTCACGTGATCAGTGCATGATCAGTCACGTGATCAGTGTGATCAGCCACGTGATCAGTGCATGTCATCCACGTGATCAGTGCATGATAGCCACGTGATCAGTGCATGATCAGTCACGTGATCAGTGCATGATCAGTCACGTGATCAGTGTGATCAGCCACGTGATCAGTGCATGATCAGCCACGTGATCAGTGCATGATCAACGTGATCAGTGCATGATCAGTCACGTGATCAGTGCATGATAGCTACGTGATCAGTGCATGATCAGCCACGTGATCAGTGCATGATAGCCACGTGATCAGTGCATGATCAGCCACGTGATCAGTGCATGACAGTCACGTGATCAGTGCATGATCAGTCACGTGATCATGTGTGATCAGCCACGTGATCAGTGCATGATGAGCCACGTGATCAGTGCATGATCAATTACGTGATCAGTGCATGATCAGTCACGTGACCAGTACATGGTTACTACGTGATCTTGCATGATCAGCCACGTGATCAGTGCATGATAGCCACGTGATCAGTGCATGATCAGTCACGTGATCAGTGCATGATCAGTCACGTGATCAGTGCATGATCATTGACGTGATCAGTGCATGATCAGTCACGTGACCAGTATATGGTAGCTACGTGATCATTGCATGATCAGCCACGTGATCAGTGCATGATAGCCACGTGATCAGTGCATGATCAGTTACGTGATCAGTGTATGATCAGCCACGTGATCAGTGCATGAGTGCCACGTGATCAGTGCATGATAGTCACGTGACAGGTGTGTGATCAGCCACGTGATCAGTGCATGATCAGCCACGTGATCAGTGCATGATAGCCACGTGATCAGTGCATGATCAGTTACGTGATCAGTGCATGATCAGCCACGTGATCAGTGCATGATCAGACACGTGATCAGTGCATGATCAGCCACGTGATCAGTGCATGATATCCACGTGATCAGTGCATGATCAGTCACGTGATCAGTGCATGATCAGCCACGTGATCAGTGCATGATCAGCCACGTGATCAGTGCATGATAGCCACGTGATCAGTGCATGATCAGTCACGTGATCAGTGCATGATCAGTCACGTGATCAGTGCATGATCAGTCACGTGATCAGTGCATGATCAGTTACGTGATCAGTGCATGATCAGTCACGTGATCAGTGCATGATAGCTACGTGATCAGTGCATGATCAGCCACGTGATCAGTGCATGATAGCCACGTGATCAGTGCATGATAGCCACGTGATCAGTGCATGATCAGTCACGTGATCAGTGCATGATCAGTCACGTGATCAGTGCATGATAGCCACGATCAGTGCATGATCAGCCACGTGATCAGTGCATGATAGCCACGTGATCAGTGCATGATCAGTCACGTGATCAGTGCATGATCAGTCACGTGATCAGTGCATGATAGCCACGTGATCAGTGCATGATCAGTCACGTGATCAGTGCATGATCAGCCACGTGATCAGTGCATGATCAGCCACGTGATCAGTGCATGATCAGCCACGTGATCAGTGCATGATAGCCACGTGATCAGTGCATGATCAGTCACGTGATCAGTGCATGATCAGCCACGTGATCAGTGCATGATCAGTCACGTGATCAGTGCATGATCAGTCACGTGATCAGTGCATGATCAGCCACGTGATCAGTGCATGATCATGCACGTGATCAGTGCATGATCAGCCACGTGATCAGTGCATGATAGCCACGTGATCAGTGCATGATCAGTCACGTGATCATGTGTGATCAGCCACGTGATCAGTGCATGATCAGCCACGTGATCAGTGCATGATCAAGTACGTGATCAGTGCATGATCAGTCACGTGATCAGTACATGATAGCTACGTGATCAGTGCATGATCAGCCACGTGATCAGTGCATGATCAGCCACGTGATCAGTGCATGATCATCCACGTGATCAGTGCATGATCAGTCATGTGATCAGTGCATGATATAGACGTGATCAGTGCATGATCAGTCACGTGATCAGTGCATGATAGCCACGTGATCAGTGCATGATCAGTCACCTGATGGTGTATGATCATTCACGTGACCAGTACATGGTAGCTACATGATCATTGCATGATCAGCCACGTGATAGTGCATGATAGCCACGTGATCAGTGCATGATCAGTCACGTGATCAGTGCATGATCAGTCACGTGACCAGTACATGGTAGCTGCGTGATCATGCATGATCAGCCACGTGATCAGTGCATGATAGCCACGTGATCAGTGCATGATCAGTCACGTGATCAGTGCATGATCAGTCACGTGATCAGTGCATGATCAGCCACGTGATCAGTGCATGATCAGGCACGTGATCAGTGCATGATCAGCCACGTGATCAGTGCATGATAGCCACGTGATCAGTGCATGATCAGCCACGTGATCAGTGCATGATCAGTCACGTGATCAGTGCATGATCAGCCACGTGATCAGTGCATGATCAGCCACGTGATCAGTGCATGATCAATCACGTGATCAGTGCATGATCAGTCACGTGATCAGTGCATGGTAGCTACGTGATCAGTGCATGATCAGCCACGTGATCAGTGCATGATAGCCACGTGATCAGTGCATGATAGCCACGTGATCAGTGCATGATCAGTCACGTGATCAGTGTGTGATCAGCCACGTGATCAGTGCATGACAGCCACGTGATCAGTGCATGATCAGTCACGTGATCATGTGTGATCAGCCACGTGATCAGTGCATGATCAGCCACGTGATCAGTGCATGATCAATTACGTGATCAGTGCATGATCAGTCACGTGATCAGTGCATGGTTGCTACGTGATCAGTGCATGATCAGCCACGTGATCAGTGCATGATAGCCACGTGATCAGTGCATGATCAGTCACGTGATCAGTGCATGATCATCACGTGATCAGTGCATGATCAGCCACGTGATCAGTGCATGATCAGTCACGTGATCAGTGCATGATCAGTCACGTGATCAGTGCATGATCAGCCACGTGATCAGTGCATGATCAGTCACGTGATCAGTGCATGATCAGCCACGTGATCAGTGCATGATAGCCACGTGATCAGTGCATGATAGCCACGTGATCAGTGCATGATAGCCACGTGATCAGTGCATGATCAGTCACGTGATCAGTGCATGATCAGCCACGTGATCAGTGCATGATCAGCCACGTGATCAGTGCATGATCAGTCACGTGATCAGTGCATGATCAGTCACGTGATCAGTGCATGATCAGTCACGTGATCAGTGCATGATCAGCCACGTGATCAGTGCATGATAGCCACGTGATCAGTGCATGATCAGTCACGTGATCAGTGCATGATCAGTCACGTGATCAGTGCATGATCAGCCACGTGATCAGTGCATGATAGTCACGTGATCAGTGCATGATCAGTCACGTGATCAGTGTGTGATCAGCCACGTGATCAGTGCATGATAGCCACGTGATCAGTGCATGATCAGCCACGTGATCAGTGCATGATCAGTCACGTGATCAGTGCATGATCAGTCACGTGATCAGTGCATGATCAGCCACGTGATCAGTGCATGATCAGCCACGTGATCAGTGCATGATCAGTCACGTGATCAGTGCATGATCAGTCACGTGATCAGTGCATGATAGCTACGTGATCAGTGCATGATCAGCCACGTGATCAGTGCATGATAGCCACGTGATCAGTGCATGATAGCCACGTGATCAGTGCATGATCAGTCACGTGATCAGTGCATGATCAGTCACGTGATCATGTGTGATCAGCCACGTGATCAGTGCATGATGAGCCACGTGATCAGTGCATGATCAATTACGTGATCAGTGCATGATCAGTCACGTGACCAGTACATGGTTGCTACGTGATCTTGCATGATCAGCCACGTGAGCAGTGCATGATAGCCACGTGATCAGTGCATGATCAGTCACGTGATCAGTGCATGATCAGTCACGTGAACAGTGCATGATCATTCACGTGATCAGTGCATGATCAGTCACGTGACCAGTATATGGTAGCTACGTGATCATTCCATGATCAGCCACGTGAGCAGTGCATGATAGCCACGTGATGTGCATGATCAGTTACGTGAGCAGTGTATGATCAGCCACGTGATCAGTGCATGAGTGCCACGTGATCAGTGCATGATATGTCACGTGACAGTGTGTGATCAGCCACGTGATCAGTGCATGATCAGCCACGTGATCAGTGCATGATAGCCACGTGATCAGTGCATGATCAGTTACGTGATCAGTGTATGATCAGCCACGTGATCAGTGCATGATCAGACACGTGATCAGTGCATGATCAGCCACGTGATCAGTGCATGATATCCACGTGATCAGTGCATGATCAGTCACGTGATCAGTGTATGATCAGCCACGTGATCAGTGCATGATCAGCCACGTGATCAGTGCATGATAGCCACGTGATCAGTGCATGATCAGTCACGTGATCAGTGCATGATCAGTCACGTGATCAGTGCATGATCAGTCACGTGATCAGTGCATGATCAGTTACGTGATCAGTGCATGATCAGTCACGTGATCAGTGCATGATAGCTACGTGATCATTGCATGATCAGCCACGTGATCAGTGCATGATAGCCACGTGATCAGTGCATGATAGCCACGTGATCAGTGCATGATCAGTCACGTGATCAGTGCATGATAGTCACGTGATCAGTGCATGTCAGCTCGTGATCAGTGCATGATCAGCCACGTGATCAGTGCATGATAGCCACGTGATCAGTGCATGATCAGTCACGTGATCAGTGCATGATCAGTCACGTGATCAGTGCATGATAGCCACGTGATCAGTGCATGATCAGTCACGTGATCAGTGCATGATCAGCCACGTGATCAGTGCATGATCAGTCACGTGATCAGTGCATGATCAGCCACGTGATCAGTGCATGATAGCCACGTGATCAGTGCATGATCAGTCACGTGATCAGTGCATGATCAGCCACGTGATCAGTGCATGATCAGTCACGTGATCAGTGCATGATCAGTCACGTGATCAGTGCATGATCAGCCACGTGATCAGTGCATGATCATGCACGTGATCAGTGCATGATCAGCCACGTGATCAGTGCATGATAGCCACGTGATCAGTGCATGATCAGTCACGTGATCAGTGTGATCAGCCACGTGATCAGTGCATGATCAGCCACGTGATCAGTGCATGATCAAGTACGTGATCAGTGCATGATCAGTCACGTGATCAGTACATGATAGCTACGTGATCAGTGCATGATCAGCCACGTGATCAGTGCATGATCAGCCACGTGATCAGTGCATGATCATCCACGTGATCAGTGCATGATCAGTCATGTGATCAGTGCATGATATAGACGTGATCAGTGCATGATCAGTCACGTGATCAGTGCATGATAGCCACGTGATCAGTGCATGATCAGTCACCTGATGGTGTATGATCATTCACGTGACCAGTACATGGTAGCTACGTGATCATTGCATGATCAGCCACGTGAGTAGTGCATGATAGCCACGTGATCAGTGCATGATCAGTCACGTGATCAGTGCATGATCAGTCACGTGACCAGTACATGGTAGCTGCGTGATCATGCATGATCAGCCACGTGATCAGTGCATGATAGCCACGTGATCAGTGCATGATCAGACACGTGATCAGTGCATGATCAGTCACGTGATCAGTGCATGATCAGCCACGTGATCAGTGCATGATCAGGCACGTGATCAGTGCATGATCAGCCACGTGATCAGTGCATGATAGCCACGTGATCAGTGCATGATCAGCCACGTGATCAGTGCATGATCAGTCACGTGATCAGTGCATGATCAGCCACGTGATCAGTGCATGATCAGCCACGTGATCAGTGCATGATCAATTACGTGATCAGTGCATGATCAGTCACGTGATCAGTGCATGATAGCTACGTGATCAGTGCATGATCAGCCACGTGATCAGTGCATGATAGCCACGTGATCAGTGCATGATCAGCCACGTGATCAGTGCATGATCAGTCACGTGATCAGTGTGTGATCAGCCACGTGATCAGTGCATGACAGCCACGTGATCAGTGCATGATCAGTCACGTGATCATGTGTGATCAGCCACGTGATCAGTGCATGATCAGCCACGTGATCAGTGCATGATCAATTACGTGATCAGTGCATGATCAGTCACGTGATCAGTACATGGTTGCTACGTGATCAGTGCATGATCAGCCACGTGATCAGTGCATGATAGCCACGTGATCAGTGCATGATCAGTCACGTGATCAGTGCATGATCATCACG
Source organism: Bos javanicus (assembly GCF_032452875.1). NCBI lineage: Eukaryota > Metazoa > Chordata > Mammalia > Artiodactyla > Bovidae > Bos > Bos javanicus. The sequence continues at coordinate 88,513 of NW_026893965.1, forward strand.
TGATCAGTGCATGATAGCCACGTGATCAGTGCATGATCAGTCACGTGATCAGTGCATGATCAGTCACGTGATCAGTGCATGATCAGCCACGTGATCAGTGCATGATCAGTCACGTGATCAGTGCATGATCAGCCACGTGATCAGTGCATGATAGCCACGTGATCAGTGCATGATCAGCCACGTGATCAGTGCATGATAGCCACGTGATCAGTGCATGATCAGTCACGTGATCAGTGCATGATCAGCCACGTGATCAGTGCATGATCAGCCACGTGATCAGTGCATGATCAGTCACGTGATCAGTGCATGATCAGTCACGTGATCAGTGCATGATCAGTCACGTGATCAGTGCATGATCAGCCACGTGATCAGTGCATGATAGCCACGTGATCAGTGCATGATCAGTCACGTGATCAGTGCATGATCAGTCACGTGATCAGTGCATGATCAGCCACGTGATCAGTGCATGATAGTCACGTGATCAGTGCATGATCAGTCACGTGATCAGTGTGATCAGCCACGTGATCAGTGCATGATCATCCACGTGATCAGTGCATGATAGCCACGTGATCAGTGCATGATCAGTCACGTGATCAGTGCATGATCAGTCACGTGATCAGTGCATGATCAGCCACGTGATCAGTGCATGATCAGCCACGTGATCAGTGCATGATCAATTACGTGATCAGTGCATGATCAGTCACGTGATCAGTGCATGATAGCTACGTGATCAGTGCATGATCAGCCACGTGATCAGTGCATGATAGCCACGTGATCAGTGCATGATAGCCACGTGATCAGTGCATGATCAGTCACGTGATCAGTGCATGATCAGTCACGTGATCATGTGTGATCAGCCACGTGATCAGTGCATGATGAGCCACGTGATCAGTGCATGATCAATTACGTGATCAGTGCATGATCAGTCACGTGACCAGTACATGGTTACTACGTGATCTTGCATGATCAGCCACGTGAGCAGTGCATGATAGCCACGTGATCAGTGCATGATCAGTCACGTGATCAGTGCATGATCAGTCACGTGATCAGTGCATGATCATTCACGTGATCAGTGCATGATCAGTCACGTGACCAGTATATGGTAGCTACGTGATCATTGCATGATCAGCCACGTGAGCAGTGCATGATAGCCACGTGATCAGTGCATGATCAGTTACGTGATCAGTGTATGATCAGCCACGTGATCAGTGCATGAGTGCCACGTGATCAGTGCATGATAGTCACGTGACAGTGTGTGATCAGCCACGTGATCAGTGCATGATCAGCCACGTGATCAGTGCATGATAGCCACGTGATCAGTGCATGATCAGTTACGTGAGCAGTGTATGATCAGCCACGTGATCAGTGCATGATCAGACACGTGATCAGTGCATGATCAGCCACGTGATCAGTGCATGATATCCACGTGATCAGTGCATGATCAGTCACGTGATCAGTGTATGATCAGCCACGTGATCAGTGCATGATCAGCCACGTGATCAGTGCATGATAGCCACGTGATCAGTGCATGATCAGTCACGTGATCAGTGCATGATCAGTCACGTGATCAGTGCATGATCAGTCACGTGATCAGTGCATGATCAGTCACGTGATCAGTGCATGATCAGTCACGTGATCAGTGCATGATAGCTACGTGATCAGTGCATGATCAGCCATGTGATCAGTGCATGATAGCCACGTGATCAGTGCATGATAGCCACGTGATCAGTGCATGATCAGTCACGTGATCAGTGCATGATCAGTCACGTGATCAGTACATGTAGCTCATGATCAGTGCATGATCAGCCACGTGATCAGTGCATGATAGCCACGTGATCAGTGCATGATCAGTCACGTGATCAGTGCATGATCAGTCACGTGATCAGTGCATGATAGCCACGTGATCAGTGCATGATCAGTCACGTGATCAGTGCATGATCAGCCACGTGATCAGTGCATGATCAGTCACGTGATCAGTGCATGATCAGCCACGTGATCAGTGCATGATATCCACGTGATCAGTGCATGATCAGTCACGTGATCAGTGCATGATCAGCCACGTGATCAGTGCATGATCAGTCACGTGATCAGTGCATGATCAGTCACGTGATCAGTGCATGATCAGCCACGTGATCAGTGCATGATCATGCACGTGATCAGTGCATGATCAGCCACGTGATCAGTGCATGATAGCCACGTGATCAGTGCATGATCAGTCACGTGATCATGTGTGATCAGCCACGTGATCAGTGCATGATCAGCCACGTGATCAGTGCATGATCAAGTACGTGATCAGTGCATGATCAGTCACGTGATCAGTACATGGTAGCTACGTGATCAGTGCATGATCAGCCACGTGATCAGTGCATGATCAGCCACGTGATCAGTGCATGATCATCCACGTGATCAGTGCATGATCAGTCATGTGATCAGTGCATGATATAGACGTGATCAGTGCATGATCAGTCACGTGATCAGTGCATGATAGCCACGTGATCAGTGCATGATCAGTCACGTGATCAGTGCATGATCAGTCACGTGACCAGTGCATGGTAGCTACGTGATCATTGCATGATCAGCCACGTGATAGTGCATGATAGCCACGTGATCAGTGCATGATCAGTCACGTGATCAGTGCATGATCAGTCACGTGACCAGTGCATGGTAGCTGCGTGATCATGCATGATCAGCCACGTGATCAGTGCATGATAGCCACGTGATCAGTGCATGATCAGTCACGTGATCAGTGCATGATCAGTCACGTGATCAGTGCATGATCAGCCACGTGATCAGTGCATGATCAGGCACGTGATCAGTGCATGATCAGCCACGTGATCAGTGCATGATAGCCACGTGATCAGTGCATGATCAGCCACGTGATCAGTGCATGATCAGTCACGTGATCAGTGCATGATCAGCCACGTGATCAGTGCATGATCAGCCACGTGATCAGTGCATGATCAATTACGTGATCAGTGCATGATCAGTCACGTGATCAGTGCATGGTAGCTACGTGATCAGTGCATGATCAGCCACGTGATCAGTGCATGATAGCCACGTGATCAGTGCATGATAGCCACGTGATCAGTGCATGATCAGTCACGTGATCAGTGTATGATCAGCCACGTGATCAGTGCATGACAGCCACGTGATCAGTGCATGATCAGTCACGTGATCATGTGTGATCAGCCACGTGATCAGTGCATGATCAGCCACGTGATCAGTGCATGATCAGTCACGTGATCAGTGCATGATCAGTCACGTGATCAGTGCATGGTAGCTACGTGATCAGTGCATGATCAGCCACGTGATCAGTGCATGATAGCCACGTGATCAGTGCATGATCAGTCACGTGATCAGTGCATGATCATCACGTGATCAGTGCATGATAGCCACGTGATCAGTGCATGATCAGCCACGTGATCAGTGCATGATCAGTCACGTGATCAGTGCATGATCAGCCACGTGATCAGTGCATGATCAGTCACGTGATCAGTGCATGATCAGCCACGTGATCAGTGCATGATAGCCACGTGATCAGTGCATGATCAGCCACGTGATCAGTGCATGATAGCCACGTGATCAGTGCATGATCAGTCACGTGATCAGTGCATGATCAGCCACGTGATCAGTGCATGATCAGCCACGTGATCAGTGCATGATCAGTCACGTGATCAGTGCATGATCAGTCACGTGATCAGTGCATGATCAGTCACGTGATCAGTGCATGATCAGCCACGTGATCAGTGCATGATAGCCACGTGATCAGTGCATGATCAGTCACGTGATCAGTGCATGATCAGTCACGTGATCAGTGCATGATCAGCCACGTGATCAGTGCATGATAGTCACGTGATCAGTGCATGATCAGTCACGTGATCAGTGTGATCAGCCACGTGATCAGTGCATGATCAGCCACGTGATCAGTGCATGATAGCCACGTGATCAGTGCATGATCAGTCACGTGATCAGTGCATGATCAGTCACGTGATCAGTGCATGATCAGCCACGTGATCAGTGCATGATCAGCCACGTGATCAGTGCATGATCAGCCACGTGATCAGTGCATGATCAGTCACGTGATCAGTGCATGATAGCTACGTGATCAGTGCATGATCAGCCACGTGATCAGTGCATGATAGCCACGTGATCAGTGCATGATAGCCACGTGATCAGTGCATGAGAGTCACGTGATCAGTGCATGATCAGTCACGTGATACATGTGTGATCAGCCACGTGATCAGTGCATGATGAGCCACGTGATCAGTGCATGATCAATTACGTGATCAGTGCATGATCAGTCACGTGACCAGTACATGGATGCTACGTGATCTTGCATGATCAGCCACGTGAGCAGTGCATGATAGCCACGTGATCAGTGCATGATCAGTCACGTGATCAGTACATGATCAGTCACGTGAACAGTGCATGATCATTTACGTGATCAGTGCATGATCAGTCACGTGACCAGTATATGGTAGCTACGTGATCATTCCATGATCAGCCACGTGAGCAGTGCATGATAGCCACGTGATGTGTGCATGATCAGTTACGTGAGCAGAGTATGATCAGCCACGTGATCAGTGCATGAGTGCCACGTGATCAGTGCATGATATGTCACGTGACAGTGTGTGATCAGCCACGTGAACAGTGCATGATCAGCCACGTGATCAGTGCATGATAGCCACGTGATCAGTGCATGATCAGTTACGTGAGCAGTGTATGATCAGCCACGTGATCAGTGCATGATATCCACGTGATCAGTGCATGATCATCACGTGATCAGTGTATGATCAGCCACGTGAACAGTGCATGCTCAGTCACGTGATCAGGGCCTGCTGAGCTGCGTGATTACTGTCTGCTCATCTGCTTGACAATTGCCAGCTGAGCTGCATGATTCCTGCCTGTCATCTGCTTGACAATTGCCAGCTGTGCTGCGTAATTCCTGCCTGCTCAGCTGCTTGATTATTGCCAGCTGAGCAGCATGATTCCTCACACCTGAGTTCCATGATTATTGCCTGCTGACTGTTTGATTCGTGCCTACTCAGCTCTTTGTTTATTGCCTCCAGAGGCACATGATCAGTGTATGATAGCAAACATGATCAGCGCATGATCAGTCACATGATCAGCGCCATTAAGTCACGTGATCACTACATGATAGTCATGTGATCAGTCCATGCTCAGTCACGGTATCAGTGCATGATCAGCCACGTGATCAGTGCATGATCAGCCACGTGATCAGTGCATGATAGCCATGTGATCAGTGCATGATCAGTCACGTGATCAGTGCATGATCAGTCACGTGATCAGTGCATGATCAGCCACGTGATCAGTGCATGATCAGTCACCTGATGGGTGTATGATCAGTCACGTGACCTGTACATGGTAGCTACGTGATCATGCATGATCAGCCACGTGATCAGTGCATGATAGCCACGTGATCAGTGCATGATCAGTCACGTGATCAGTGCATGATCAGTCACGTGATCAGTGCATGATCAGCCACGTGATCAGTGCATGATCAGCCACGTGATCAGTGCATGTCAGCCACGTGATCAGTGCATGATCAGCCACGTGATCAGTGCATGATCAGTCACGTGATCAGTGCATGATCAGTCACGTGATCAGTGTATGATCAGCCACGTGAACAGTGCATGCTCAGTCACGTGATCAGGGCCTGCTGAGCTGCGTGATTACTGTCTGCTCATCTGCTTGACAATTGCCAGCTGAGCTGCACGATTCCTGCCTGTCATCTGCTTGACAATTGCCAGCTGTGCTGCGTAATTCCTGCCTGCTCATCTGCTTGATTATTGCCAGCTGAGCAGCATGATTTCTCAGAGCTGAGTTCCATGATTATAGCCTGCTGACTGATTCGTGCCTACTCAGCTCTTTGTTCATTGCCTCCAGAGGCACATGATCAGTGTATGACACCAAACATGATCAGCACATGATCAGTCACATGATCAATGCATGATAAGCCACGTGATCAGTGCATGATCAATCATGTGATCAGTGCATGATCAGTCATGTGATCAGTGCATGGTAGCTGCGTGATCAGTGCATGATCAGCCACGTGATCAGTGCATGATAGCCACGTGATCAGTGCATGATCAGTCACGTGATCAGTGCATGATCAGTCACGTGATCAGTGCATGATCAATTACGTGATCAGTGCATGATCAGTCACGTGACCAGTGCATGGTAGCTACGTGATCATTGCATGATCAGCCACGTGATCAGTGCATGATAGCCACGTGATCAGTGCATGATAGTCACGTGATCAGTGCATGATCAGTCACGTGATACGTGTGTGATCAGCCACGTGATCAGTGCATGATATCCACGTGATCAGTGCATGATAGCCACGTGATCAGTGCATGATCAGTCACGTGATCAGTGCATGATCAGTCACGTGATCGTGTGTGATCAGCCACGTGATCAGTGCATGATGAGCCACGTGATCAGTGCATGATCAATTACGTGATCAGTGCATGATCAGTCACGTGACCAGTACATGGTAGCTACGTGATCAGTGCATGATCAGCCACGTGATCAGTGCATGATAGCCACGTGATCAGTGCATGATCAGCCACGTGATCAGTGCATGATCAGCCACGTGATCAGTGCATGATCAGTCACGTGATCATGTGTGATCAGCCACGTGATCAGTGCATGATCAGCCACGTGATCAGTGCATGATCAATTACGTGATCAGTGCATGATCAGTCACGTGACCAGTGCATGGTAGCCACGTGATCAGTGCATGATCAGCCACGTGAGCAGTGCATGATAGCCACGTGATCAGTGCATGATCAGTCACGTGATCAGTGCATGATCAGTCACGTGATCAGTGCATGATCAGCCACGTGATCAGTGCATGATCAGTCACGTGATCAGTGCATGATAGCCACGTGATCAGTGCATGATCAGCCACGTGAGCAGTGCATGATCAGCCACGTGATCAGTGCATGATCAGTCACGTGATCAGTGTATGATCAGCCACGTGATCAGTGCATGATATCCACGTGATCAGTGCATGATCATCACGTGATCAGTGTATGATCAGCCACGTGAACAGTGCATGCTCAGTCACGTGATCAGGGCCTGCTGAGCTGCGTGATTACTGTCTGCTCATCTGCTTGACAATTGCCAGCTGAGCTGCATGATTCCTGCCTGTCATCTGCTTGACAATTGCCAGCTGTGCTGCGTAATTCCTGCCTGCTCAGCTGCTTGATTATTGCCAGCTGAGCAGCATGATTCCTCACACCTGAGTTCCATGATTATTGCCTGCTGACTGTTTGATTCGTGCCTACTCAGCTCTTTGTTTATTGCCTCCAGAGGCACATGATCAGTGTATGATAGCAAACATGATCAGTGCATGATCAGTCACATGATCAGCGCCATTAAGTCACGTGATCACTACATGATAGTCATGTGATCAGTCCATGCTCAGTCACGGTATCAGTGCATGATCAGCCACGTGATCAGTGCATGATCAGCCACGTGATCAGTGCATGATAGCTATGTGATCAGTGCATGATCAGTCACGTGATCAGTGCATGATCAGGCAGGTGATCAGTGCATGATCAGCCACGTGATCAGTGCATGATCAGTCACCTGATGGGTGTATGATCAGTCACGTGACCAGTACATGGTAGCTACATGATCATTGCATGATCAGCCACGTGAGTAGTGCATGATAGCCACGTGATCAGTGCATGATCAGTCACGTGATCAGTGCATGATCAGCCACGTGATCAGTGCATGATAGCCACGTGATCAGTGCATGATCAGTCACGTGATCAGTGCATGATCAGTCACGTGATCAGTGCATGATCAGCCACGTGATCAGTGCATGATCAGCCACGTGATCAGTGCATGATCAGCCACGTGATCAGTGCATGATCAGTCACGTGATCAGTGCATGATCAGTCACGTGATCAGTACATGTAGCTACGTGATCAGTGCATGATCAGCCACGTGATCAGTGCATGATAGCCACGTGATCAGTGCATGATCAGTCACGTGATCAGTGCATGATCAGTCACGTGACCAGTACATGGTAGCTACGTGATCATGCATGATCAGCCACGTGATCAGTGCATGATAGCCACGTGATCAGTGCATGATCAGCCACGTGATCAGTGCATGATCAGTCACGTGATCAGTGCATGATCAGCCACGTGATCAGTGCATGATCAGCCACGTGATCAGTGCATGTCAGCCACGTGATCAGTGCATGATAGCCACGTGATCAGTGCATGATCAGTCACGTGATCAGTGCATGATCAGTCACGTGATCAGTGTATGATCAGCCACGTGAACAGTGCATGCTCAGTCACGTGATCAGGGCCTGCTGAGCTGCGTGATTACTGTCTGCTCATCTGCTTGACAATTGCCAGCTGAGCTGCACGATTCCTGCCTGTCATCTGCTTGACAATTGCCACCTGTGCTGCGTAATTCCTGCCTGCTCAGCTACTTGATTATTGCCAGCTGAGCAGCATGATTTCTCACAGCTGAGTTCCATGATTATAGCCTGCTGACTGATTCGTGCCTACTCAGCTCTTTGTTCATTGCCTCCAGAGGCACATGATCAGTGTATGACACAAACATGATCAGCACATGATCAGTCACATGATCAATGCATGATAAGCCACGTGATCAGTGCATGATCAATCATGTGATCAGTGCATGATCAGTCATGTGATCAGTGCATGGTAGCTGCGTGATCATTGCATGATCAGCCACGTGATCAGTGCATGATAGCCACGTGATCAGTGCATGATCAGTCACGTGATCAGTGCATGATCAGTCACGTGATCAGTGCATGATCAGTCACGTGATCAGTGCATGATCAGTCACGTGATCAGTGCATGATCAGTCACGTGACCAGTGCATGGTAGCTACGTGATCATTGCATGATCAGCCACGTGATCAGTGCATGATAGCCACGTGATCAGTGCATGATCAGCCACGTGATCAGTGCATGATCAGTCACGTGATCGTGTGTGATCAGCCACGTGATCAGTGCATGATATCCACGTGATCAGTGCATGATAGCCACGTGATCAGTGCATGATCAGTCACGTGATCAGTGCATGATCAGTCACGTGATCAGTGTGATCAGCCACGGATCAGTGCATGATCAGCCACGTGATCAGTGCATGATCAATTACGTGATCAGTGCATGATCAGTCACGTGATCAGTGCATGATAGCTACGTGATCAGTGCATGATCAGCCACGTGATCAGTGCATGATAGCCACGTGATCAGTGCATGATCAGCCACGTGATCAGTGCATGATAGCCACGTGATCAGTGCATGATCAGTCACGTGATACATGTGTGATCAGCCACGTGATCAGTGCATGATAGCCACGTGATCAGTGCATGATCAGCCACGTGATCAGTGCATGATCAGTCACGTGATCAGTGCATGATCAGTCACGTGATCAGTGTGATCAGCCACGTGATCAGTGCATGATAGCCACGTGATCAGTGCATGATCAGTCACGTGATCAGTGCATGATCAGCCACGTGATCAGTGCATGATCAGCCACGTGATCAGTGCATGATCAGCCACGTGATCAGTGCATGATCAGCCACGTGATCAGTGCATGATCAGTCACGTGATCAGTACATGATCAGTCACGTGAACAGTGCATGATCATTTACGTGATCTGTGCATGATCAGTCACGTGACCAGTATATGGTAGCTACGTGATCATTCCATGACGAGCCACGTGAGCAGTGCATGATAGCCACGTGATGTGTGCATGATGAGTTACGTGAGCAGAGTATGATCAGCCACGTGATCAGTGCATGAGTGCCACGTGATCAGTGCATGATATGTCACGTGACAGGTGTGTGATCAGCCACGTGAACAGTGCATGTTCAGCCACGTGATCAGTGCATGATAGCCACGTGATCAGTGCATGATCAGTTACGTGAGCAGTGTATGATCAGCCACGTGATCAGTGCATGGTCAGACACGTGAACAGTGTATGATCAGCCACGTGATCAGTGCATGATATCCAAGTGATCAGTGCATGATCAATCACGTGATCAGTGTATGATCAGCCACGTGAACAGTGCATGCTCAGTCACGTGATCAGGGCCTGCTGAGCTGCGTGATTACTGTCTGCTCATCTGCTTGACAATTGCCAGCTGAGCTGCACGATTCCTGCCTGTCATCTGCTTGACAATTGCCAGCTGTGCTGCGTAATTCCTGCCTGCTCAGCTGCTTGATTATTGCCAGCTGAGCAGCATGATTCCTCACACTGAGTTCCATGATTATTGCCTGCTGACTGTTTGATTCGTGCCTACTCAGCTCTTTGTTTATTGCCTCCAGAGGCACATGATCAGTGTATGATAGCAAACATGATCAGCGCATGATCAGTCACATGATCAGCGCCATTAAGTCACGTGATCACTACATGATAGTCATGTGATCAGTCCATGCTCAGTCACGGTATCAGTGCATGATCAGCCACGTGATCAGTGCATGATCTGTCACATGATTAGTGTATGATCATCCACGTGATCAGTGCATGATCAGTCACGTGATCAGTGCATGATCAGTCACGTGATCAGTGCATGATCAGTCACGTGATCAGTGCATGATCAGTCACGTGATCAGTGCATGATAGCTACGTGATCAGTGCATGATCAGCCACGTGATCAGTGCATGATCAGCCACGTGATCAGTGCATGATCAGTCACGTGATCAGTGCATGATCAGCCACGTGATCAGTGCATGATAGCCACGTGATCAGTGCATGATCAGCCACGTGATCAGTGCATGATAGCCACGTGATCAGTGCATGATCAGTCACGTGATCAGTGCATGATCAGCCACGTGATCAGTGCATGATCAGCCACGTGATCAGTGCATGATCAGTCACGTGATCAGTGCATGATCAGTCACGTGATCAGTGCATGATCAGTCACGTGATCAGTGCATGATCAGCCACGTGATCAGTGCATGATAGCCACGTGATCAGTGCATGATCAGTCACGTGATCAGTGCATGATCAGTCACGTGATCAGTGCATGATCAGCCACGTGATCAGTGCATGATAGTCACGTGATCAGTGCATGATCAGTCACGTGATCAGTGTGTGATCAGCCACGTGATCAGTGCATGATAGCCACGTGATCAGTGCATGATAGCCACGTGATCAGTGCATGATCAGTCACGTGATCAGTGCATGATCAGTCACGTGATCAGTGCATGATCAGCCACGTGATCAGTGCATGATCAGCCACGTGATCAGTGCATGATCAATTACGTGATCAGTGCATGATCAGTCACGTGATCAGTGCATGATAGCTACGTGATCAGTGCATGATCAGCCACGTGATCAGTGCATGATAGCCACGTGATCAGTGCATGATAGCCACGTGATCAGTGCATGATCAGTCACGTGATCAGTGCATGATCAGTCACGTGATACATGTGTGATCAGCCACGTGATCAGTGCATGATGAGCCACGTGATCAGTGCATGATCAATTACGTGATCAGTGCATGATCAGTCACGTGACCAGTACATGGTTGCTACGTGATCTTGCATGATCAGCCACGTGAGCAGTGCATGATAGCCACGTGATCAGTGCATGATCAGTCACGTGATCAGTGCATGATCAGTCACGTGATCAGTGCATGATCATTCACGTGATCAGTGCATGATCAGTCACGTGACCAGTATATGGTAGCTACGTGATCATTGCATGATCAGCCACGTGAGTGCATGATAGCCACGTGATCAGTGCATGATCAGTTACGTGATCAGTGTATGATCAGCCACGTGATCAGTGCATGAGTGCCACGTGATCAGTGCATGATAGTCACGTGACAGTGTGTGATCAGCCACGTGATCAGTGCATGATCAGCCACGTGATCAGTGCATGATAGCCACGTGATCAGTGCATGATCAGTCACGTGATCAGTGCATGATCAGCCACGTGATCAGTGCATGATCAGACACGTGATCAGTGCATGATCAGCCACGTGATCAGTGCATGATATCCACGTGATCAGTGCATGATCAGTCACGTGATCAGTGCATGATCAGCCACGTGATCAGTGCATGATCAGCCACGTGATCAGTGCATGATAGCCACGTGATCAGTGCATGATCAGTCACGTGATCAGTGCATGATCAGTCACGTGATCAGTGCATGATCAGTCACGTGATCAGTGCATGATCAGTCACGTGATCAGTGCATGATCAGTCACGTGATCAGTGCATGATAGCTACGTGATCAGTGCATGATCAGCCACGTGATCAGTGCATGATAGCCACGTGATCAGTGCATGATAGCCACGTGATCAGTGCATGATCAGTCACGTGATCAGTGCATGATAGTCACGTGATCAGTGCATGATAGCTACATGATCAGTGCATGATCAGCCACGTGATCAGTGCATGATAGCCACGTGATCAGTGCATGATCAGTCACGTGATCAGTGCATGATCAGTCACGTGATCAGTGCATGATAGCCACGTGATCAGTGCATGATCAGTCGTGATCAGTGCATGATCAGCCACGTGATCAGTGCATGATCAGACACGTGATCAGTGCATGATCAGCCACGTGATCAGTGCATGATAGCCACGTGATCAGTGCATGATCAGTCACGTGATCAGTGCATGATCAGCCACGTGATCAGTGCATGATCAGTCACGTGATCAGTGCATGATCAGTCACGTGATCAGTGCATGATCAGCCACGTGATCAGTGCATGATCAGCACGTGATCAGTGCATGATCAGCCACGTGATCAGTGCATGATAGCCACGTGATCAGTGCATGATCAGTCACGTGATCATGTGTGATCAGCCACGTGATCAGTGCATGATCAGCCACGTGATCAGTGCATGATCAAGTACGTGATCAGTGCATGATCAGTCACGTGATCAGTGCATGATAGCTACGTGATCAGTGCATGATCAGCCACGTGATCAGTGCATGATCAGCCACGTGATCAGTGCATGATCATCCACGTGATCAGTGCATGATCAGTCATGTGATCAGTGCATGATATAGACGTGATCAGTGCATGATCAGTCACGTGATCAGTGCATGATAGCCACGTGATCAGTGCATGATCAGTCACCTGATGGGTGTATGATCATTCACGTGACCTGTACATGGTAGCTACATGATCATTGCATGATCAGCCACGTGATAGTGCATGATAGCCACGTGATCAGTGCATGATCAGTCACGTGATCAGTGCATGATCAGTCACGTGACCAGTACATGGTAGCTGCGTGATCATGCATGATCAGCCACGTGATCAGTGCATGATAGCCACGTGATCAGTGCATGATCAGTCACGTGATCAGTGCATGATCAGTCACGTGATCAGTGCATGATCAGCCACGTGATCAGTGCATGATCAGCCACGTGATCAGTGCATGATCAGCCACGTGATCAGTGCATGATAGCCACGTGATCAGTGCATGATCAGCCACGTGATCAGTGCATGATCAGTCACGTGATCAGTGCATGATCAGCCACGTGATCAGTGCATGATCAGCCACGTGATCAGTGCATGATCAATTACGTGATCAGTGCATGATCAGTCACGTGATCAGTGCATGGTAGCTACGTGATCATTGCATGATCAGCCACGTGATCAGTGCATGATAGCCACGTGATCAGTGCATGATAGCCACGTGATCAGTGCATGATCAGTCACGTGATCAGTGCATGATCAGCCACGTGATCAGTGCATGACAGCCACGTGATCAGTGCATGATCAGTCACGTGATCATGTGTGATCAGCCACGTGATCAGTGCATGATCAGCCACGTGATCAGTGCATGATCAATTACGTGATCAGTGCATGATCAGTCACGTGATCAGTACATGGTAGCTACGTGATCAGTGCATGATCAGCCACGTGATCAGTGCATGATAGCCACGTGATCAGTGCATGATCAGTCACGTGATCAGTGCATGATCATCACGTGATCAGTGCATGATCAGCCACGTGATCAGTGCATGATCAGCCACGTGATCAGTGCATGATCAGTCACGTGATCAGTGCATGATCAGCCACGTGATCAGTGCATGATCAGTCACGTGATCAGTGCATGATCAGCCACGTGATCAGTGCATGATAGCCACGTGATCAGTGCATGATCAGCCACGTGATCAGTGCATGATAGCCACGTGATCAGTGCATGATCAGTCACGTGATCAGTGCATGATCAGCCACGTGATCAGTGCATGATCAGCCACGTGATCAGTGCATGATCAGTCACGTGATCAGTGCATGATCAGTCACGTGATCAGTGCATGATCAGTCACGTGATCAGTGCATGATCAGCCACGTGATCAGTGCATGATAGCCACGTGATCAGTGCATGATCAGTCACGTGATCAGTGCATGATCAGTCACGTGATCAGTGCATGATCAGCCACGTGATCAGTGCATGATAGTCACGTGATCAGTGCATGATCAGTCACGTGATCAGTGCATGATCAGCCACGTGATCAGTGCATGATCAGCCACGTGATCAGTGCATGATAGCCACGTGATCAGTGCATGATCAGTCACGTGATCAGTGCATGATCAGTCACGTGATCAGTGCATGATCAGCCACGTGATCAGTGCATGATCAGCCACGTGATCAGTGCATGATCAATCACGTGATCAGTGCATGATCAGTCACGTGATCAGTGCATGATAGCTACGTGATCAGTGCATGATCAGCCACGTGATCAGTGCATGATAGCCACGTGATCAGTGCATGATAGCCACGTGATCAGTGCATGATCAGTCACGTGATCAGTGCATGATCAGTCACGTGATACATGTGTGATCAGCCACGTGATCAGTGCATGATGAGCCACGTGATCAGTGCATGATCAATTACGTGATCAGTGCATGATCAGTCACGTGACCAGTACATGGTTACTACGTGATCTTGCATGATCAGCCACGTGAGCAGTGCATGATAGCCACGTGATCAGTGCATGATCAGTCACGTGATCAGTGCATGATCAGTCACGTGATCAGTGCATGATCATTCACGTGATCAGTGCATGATCAGTCACGTGACCAGTATATGGTAGCTACGTGATCATTGCATGATCAGCCACGTGAGCAGTGCATGATAGCCACGTGATGTGTGCATGATCAGTTACGTGATCAGTGTATGATCAGCCACGTGATCAGTGCATGAGTGCCACGTGATCAGTGCATGATAGTCACGTGACAGTGTGTGATCAGCCACGTGATCAGTGCATGATCAGCCACGTGATCAGTGCATGATAGCCACGTGATCAGTGCATGATCAGTTACGTGATCAGTGCATGATCAGCCACGTGATCAGTGCATGATCAGACACGTGATCAGTGCATGATCAGCCACGTGATCAGTGCATGATATCCACGTGATCAGTGCATGATCAGTCACGTGATCAGTGCATGATCAGCCACGTGATCAGTGCATGATCAGCCACGTGATCAGTGCATGATAGCCACGTGATCAGTGCATGATCAGTCACGTGATCAGTGCATGATCAGTCACGTGATCAGTGCATGATCAGTCACGTGATCAGTGCATGATCAGTTACGTGATCAGTGCATGATCAGTCACGTGATCAGTGCATGTTAGCTACGTGATCATTGCATGATCAGCCACGTGATCAGTGCATGATAGCCACGTGATCAGTGCATGATAGCCACGTGATCAGTGCATGATCAGTCACGTGATCAGTGCATGATAGTCACGTGATCAGTACATGTCAGCCACGTGATCAGTGCATGATCAGCCACGTGATCAGTGCATGATAGCCACGTGATCAGTGCATGATCAGTCACGTGATCAGTGCATGATCAGTCACGTGATCAGTGCATGATAGCCACGTGATCAGTGCATGATCAGTCACGTGATCAGTGCATGATCAGCCACGTGATCAGTGCATGATCAGACACGTGATCAGTGCATGATCAGCCACGTGATCAGTGCATGATAGCCACGTGATCAGTGCATGATCAGTCACGTGATCAGTGCATGATCAGCCACGTGATCAGTGCATGATCAGTCACGTGATCAGTGCATGATCAGTCACGTGATCAGTGCATGATCAGCCACGTGATCAGTGCATGATCATGCACGTGATCAGTGCATGATCAGCCACGTGATCAGTGCATGATAGCCACGTGATCAGTGCATGATCAGTCACGTGATCATGTGTGATCAGCCACGTGATCAGTGCATGATCAGCCACGTGATCAGTGCATGATCAAGTACGTGATCAGTGCATGATCAGTCACGTGATCAGTACATGGTAGCTACGTGATCAGTGCATGATCAGCCACGTGATCAGTGCATGATCAGCCACGTGATCAGTGCATGATCATCCACGTGATCAGTGCATGATCAGTCATGTGATCAGTGCATGATATAGACGTGATCAGTGCATGATCAGTCACGTGATCAGTGCATGATAGCCACGTGATCAGTGCATGATCAGTCACGTGATGGGTGTATGATCATTCACGTGACCTGTACATGGTAGCTACATGATCATTGCATGATCAGCCACGTGATAGTGCATGATAGCCACGTGATCAGTGCATGATCAGTCACGTGATCAGTGCATGATCAGTCACGTGACCAGTACATGGTAGCTGCGTGATCATGCATGATCAGCCACGTGATCAGTGCATGATAGCCACGTGATCAGTGCATGATCAGACACGTGATCAGTGCATGATCAGTCACGTGATCAGTGCATGATCAGCCACGTGATCAGTGCATGATCAGGCACGTGATCAGTGTATGATCAGCCACGTGATCAGTGCATGATAGCCACGTGATCAGTGCATGATCAGCCACGTGATCAGTGCATGATCAGTCACGTGATCAGTGCATGATCAGCCACGTGATCAGTGCATGATCAGCCACGTGATCAGTGCATGATCAATTACGTGATCAGTGCATGATCAGTCACGTGACCAGTGCATGGTAGCTACGTGATCATTGCATGATCAGCCACGTGATCAGTGCATGATAGCCACGTGATCAGTGCATGATAGCCACGTGATCAGTGCATGATCAGTCACGTGATCAGTGCATGATCAGCCACGTGATCAGTGCATGACAGCCACGTGATCAGTGCATGATCAGTCACGTGATCATGTGTGATCAGCCACGTGATCAGTGCATGATCAGCCACGTGATCAGTGCATGATCAATTACGTGATCAGTGCATGATCAGTCACGTGATCAGTGCATGGTTGCTACGTGATCAGTGCATGATCAGCCACGTGATCAGTGCATGATAGCCACGTGATCAGTGCATGATCAGTCACGTGATCAGTGCATGATCATCACGTGATCAGTGCATGATAGCCACGTGATCAGTGCATGATCAGTCACGTGATCAGTGCATGATCAGTCACGTGATCAGTGCATGATCAGCCACGTGATCAGTGCATGATCAGTCACGTGATCAGTGCATGATCAGCCACGTGATCAGTGCATGATAGCCACGTGATCAGTGCATGATAGCCACGTGATCAGTGCATGATAGCCACGTGATCAGTGCATGATCAGTCACGTGATCATGCATGATCAGCCACGTGATCAGTGCATGATCAGCCACGTGATCAGTGCATGATCAGTCACGTGATCAGTGCATGATCAGTCACGTGATCAGTGCATGATCAGTCACGTGATCAGTGCATGATCAGCCACGTGATCAGTGCATGATAGCCACGTGATCAGTGCATGATCAGTCACGTGATCAGTGCATGATCAGTCACGTGATCAGTGCATGATCAGCCACGTGATCAGTGCATGATAGTCACGTGATCAGTGCATGATCAGTCACGTGATCAGTGTGTGATCAGCCACGTGATCAGTGCATGATCAGCCACGTGATCAGTGCATGATAGCCACGTGATCAGTGCATGATCAGTCACGTGATCAGTGCATGATCAGTCACGTGATCAGTGTGTGATCAGCCACGTGATCAGTGCATGATCAGCCACGTGATCAGTGCATGATCAGCCACGTGATCAGTGCATGATCAGTCACGTGATCAGTGCATGATAGCTACGTGATCAGTGCATGATCAGCCACGTGATCAGTGCATGATAGCCACGTGATCAGTGCATGATAGCCACGTGATCAGTGCATGAGAGTCACGTGATCAGTGCATGATCAGTCACGTGATACATGTGTGATCAGCCACGTGATCAGTGCATGATGAGCCACGTGATCAGTGCATGATCAATTACGTGATCAGTGCATGATCAGTCACGTGACCAGTACATGGATACTACGTGATCTTGCATGATCAGCCACGTGAGCAGTGCATGATAGCCACGTGATCAGTGCATGATCAGTCACGTGATCAGTACATGATCAGTCACGTGAACAGTGCATGATCATTTACGTGATCTGTGCATGATCAGTCACGTGACCAGTATATGGTAGCTACGTGATCATTCCATGATCAGCCACGTGAGCAGTGCATGATAGCCACGTGATGTGTGCATGATCAGTTACGTGAGCAGAGTATGATCAGCCACGTGATCAGTGCATGAGTGCCACGTGATCAGTGCATGATATGTCACGTGACAGTGTGTGATCAGCCACGTGATCAGTGCATGATCAGCCACGTGATCAGTGCATGATAGCCACGTGATCAGTGCATGATCAGTTACGTGATCAGTGTATGATCAGCCACGTGATCAGTGCATGATATCCACGTGATCAGTGCATGATCATCACGTGATCAGTGTATGATCAGCCACGTGAACAGTGCATGCTCAGTCACGTGATCAGGGCCTGCTGAGCTGCGTGATTACTGTCTGCTCATCTGCTTGACAATTGCCAGCTGAGCTGCATGATTCCTGCCTGTCATCTGCTTGACAATTGCCAGCTGTGCTGCGTAATTCCTGCCTGCTCAGCTGCTTGATTATTGCCAGCTGAGCAGCATGATTCCTCACACCTGAGTTCCATGATTATTGCCTGCTGACTGTTTGATTCGTGCCTACTCAGCTCTTTGTTTATTGCCTCCAGAGGCACATGATCAGTGTATGATAGCAAACATGATCAGCGCATGATCAGTCACATGATCAGCGCCATTAAGTCACGTGATCACTACATGATAGTCATGTGATCAGTCCATGCTCAGTCACGGTATCAGTGCATGATCAGCCACGTGATCAGTGCATGATCAGCCACGTGATCAGTGCATGATAGCCATGTGATCAGTGCATGATTAGTCACGTGATCAGTGCATGATCAGTCACGTGATCAGTGCATGATCAGCCACGTGATCAGTGCATGATCAGTCACCTGATGGGTGTATGATCAGTCACGTGACCTGTACATGGTAGCTACGTGATCATGCATGATCAGCCACGTGAGCAGTGCATGATAGCCACGTGATCAGTGCATGATCAGTCACGTGATCAGTGCATGATCAGTCACGTGATCAGTGCATGATCAGCCACGTGATCAGTGCATGATCAGCCACGTGATCAGTGCATGATCAGCCACGTGATCAGTGCATGATCAGCCACGTGATCAGTGCATGATCAGTCACGTGATCAGTGCATGATCAGTCACGTGATCAGTGTATGATCAGCCACGTGAACAGTGCATGCTCAGTCACGTGATCAGGGCCTGCTGAGCTGCGTGATTACTGTCTGCTCATCTGCTTGACAATTGCCAGCTGAGCTGCACGATTCCTGCCTGTCATCTGCTTGACAATTGCCACCTGTGCTGCGTAATTCCTGCCTGCTCATCTACTTGATTATTGCCAGCTGAGCAGCATGATTTCTCAGAGCTGAGTTCCATGATTATAGCCTGCTGACTGATTCGTGCCTACTCAGCTCTTTGTTCATTGCCTCCAGAGGCACATGATCAGTGTATGACACCAAACATGATCAGCACATGATCAGTCACATGATCATGCATGATAAGCCACGTGATCAGTGCATGATCAATTATGTGATCAGTGCATGATCAGTCACGTGATCAGTACATGGTAGCTGCGTGATCAGTGCATGATCAGCCACGTGATCAGTGCATGATAGCCACGTGATCAGTGCATGATCAGTCACGTGATCAGTGCATGATCAGTCACGTGATCAGTGCATGATCAATTACGTGATCAGTGCATGATCAGTCACGTGACCAGTGCATGGTAGCTACGTGATCATTGCATGATCAGCCACGTGATCAGTGCATGATAGCCACGTGATCAGTGCATGATAGTCACGTGATCAGTGCATGATCAGTCACGTGATACGTGTGTGATCAGCCACGTGATCAGTGCATGATATCCACGTGATCAGTGCATGATAGCCACGTGATCAGTGCATGATCAGTCACGTGATCAGTGCATGATCAGTCACGTGATCGTGTGTGATCAGCCACGGATCAGTGCATGATGAGCCACGTGATCAGTGCATGATCAATTACGTGATCAGTGCATGATCAGTCACGTGACCAGTACATGGTAGCTACGTGATCAGTGATCAGCCACGTGATCAGTGCATGATAGCCACGTGATCAGTGCATGATAGCCACGTGATCAGTGCATGATCAGCCACGTGATCAGTGCATGATCAGTCACGTGATCATGTGTGATCAGCCACGTGATCAGTGCATGATCAGCCACGTGATCAGTGCATGATCAATTACGTGATCAGTGCATGATCAGTCACGTGACCAGTACATGGTTGCACGTGATCAGTGCATGATCAGCCACGTGAGCAGTGCATGATAGCCACGTGATCAGTGCATGATCAGTCACGTGATCAGTGCATGATCAGTCACGTGATCAGTGCATGATCAGCCACGTGATCAGTGCATGATCAGTCACGTGATCAGTGCATGATAGCCACGTGATCAGTGCATGATCAGCCACGTGAGCAGTGCATGATAGCCACGTGATCAGTGCATGATCAGTCACGTGATCAGTGTATGATCAGCCACGTGATCAGTGCATGATATCCACGTGATCAGTGCATGATCATCACGTGATCAGTGTATGATCAGCCACGTGAACAGTGCATGCTCAGTCACGTGATCAGGGCCTGCTGAGCTGCGTGATTACTGTCTGCTCATCTGCTTGACAATTGCCAGCTGAGCTGCATGATTCCTGCCTGTCATCTGCTTGACAATTGCCAGCTGTGCTGCGTAATTCCTGCCTGCTCAGCTGCTTGATTATTGCCAGCTGAGCAGCATGATTCCTCACACCTGAGTTCCATGATTATTGCCTGCTGACTGTTTGATTCGTGCCTACTCAGCTCTTTGTTTATTGCCTCCAGAGGCACATGATCAGTGTATGATAGCAAACATGATCAGCGCATGATCAGTCACATGATCAGCGCCATTAAGTCACGTGATCACTACATGATAGTCATGTGATCAGTCCATGCTCAGTCACGGTATCAGTGCATGATCAGCCACGTGATCAGTGCATGATCAGCCAGGTGATCAGTTCATGATAGCTATGTGATCAGTGCATGATCAGTCACGTGATCAGTGCATGATCAGGCAGGTGATCAGTGCATGATCAGCCACGTGATCAGTGCATGATCAGTCACCTGATGGGTGTATGATCAGTCACGTGACCAGTACATGGTAGCTACATGATCATTGCATGATCAGCCACGTGAGTAGTGCATGATAGCCACGTGATCAGTGCATGATCAGTCACGTGATCAGTGCATGATCAGCCACGTGATCAGTGCATGATAGCCACGTGATCAGTGCATGATCAGTCACGTGATCAGTGCATGATCAGTCACGTGATCAGTGCATGATCAGCCACGTGATCAGTGCATGATCAGCCACGTGATCAGTGCATGATCAGCCACGTGATCAGTGCATGATCAGTCACGTGATCAGTGCATGATCAGTCACGTGATCAGTACATGTAGCTACGTGATCAGTGCATGATCAGCCACGTGATCAGTGCATGATAGCCACGTGATCAGTGCATGATCAGTCACGTGATCAGTGCATGATCAGTCACGTGACCAGTACATGGTAGCTGCGTGATCATGCATGATCAGCCACGTGAGCAGTGCATGATAGCCACGTGATCAGTGCATGATCAGCCACGTGATCAGTGCATGATCAGTCACGTGATCAGTGCATGATCAGCCACGTGATCAGTGCATGATCAGCCACGTGATCAGTGCATGTCAGCCACGTGATCAGTGCATGATAGCCACGTGATCAGTGCATGATCAGTCACGTGATCAGTGCATGATCAGTCACGTGATCAGTGTATGATCAGCCACGTGAACAGTGCATGCTCAGTCACGTGATCAGGGCCTGCTGAGCTGCGTGATTACTGTCTGCTCATCTGCTTGACAATTGCCAGCTGAGCTGCACGATTCCTGCCTGTCATCTGCTTGACAATTGCCAGCTGTGCTGCGTAATTCCTGCCTGCTCATCTACTTGATTATTGCCAGCTGAGCAGCATGATTTCTCAGAGCTGAGTTCCATGATTATAGCCTGCTGACTGATTCCTGCCTACTCAGCTCTTTGTTCATTGCCTCCAGAGGCACATGATCAGTGTATGACACCAAACATGATCAGCACATGATCAGTCACATGATCAGTGCATGATAAGCCACGTGATCAGTGCATGATCAGTCATGTGATCAGTGCATGATCAGTCATGTGATCAGTACATGGTAGCTGCGTGATCATTGCATGATCAGCCACGTGATCAGTGCATGATAGCCACGTGATCAGTGCATGATCAGTCACGTGATCAGTGCATGATCAGTCACGTGATCAGTGCATGATCAGTCACGTGATCAGTGCATGATCAGTCACCTGATCAGTGCATGATCAGTCACGTGACCAGTGCATGGTAGCTACGTGATCATTGCATGATCAGCCACGTGATCAGTGCATGATAGCCACGTGATCAGTGCATGATAGCCACGTGATCAGTGCATGATCAGTCACGTGATAGTGTGTGATCAGCCACGTGATCAGTGCATGATATCCACGTGATCAGTGCATGATAGCCACGTGATCAGTGCATGATCAGTCACGTGATCAGTGCATGATCAGTCACGTGATCAGTGTGATCAGCCACGTGATCAGTGCATGATGAGCCACGTGATCAGTGCATGATCAATTACGTGATCAGTGCATGATCAGTCACGTGATCAGTGCATGATAGCTACGTGATCAGTGCATGATCAGCCACGTGATCAGTGCATGATAGCCACGTGATCAGTGCATGATCAGCCACGTGATCAGTGCATGATAGCCACGTGATCAGTGCATGATCAGTCACGTGATACATGTGTGATCAGCCACGTGATCAGTGCATGATAGCCACGTGATCAGTGCATGATCAGCCACGTGATCAGTGCATGATCAGTCACGTGATCAGTGCATGATCAGTCACGTGATCAGTGTATGATCAGCCACGTGATCAGTGCATGATAGCCACGTGATCAGTGCATGATCAGTCACGTGATCAGTGCATGATCAGCCACGTGATCAGTGCATGATCAGCCACGTGATCAGTGCATGATCAGCCACGTGATCAGTGCATGATCAGCCACGTGATCAGTGCATGATCAGTCACGTGATCAGTACATGATCAGTCACGTGAACAGTGCATGATCATTTACGTGATCTGTGCATGATCAGTCACGTGACCAGTATATGGTAGCTACGTGATCATTCCATGACGAGCCACGTGAGCAGTGCATGATAGCCACGTGATGTGTGCATGATGAGTTACGTGAGCAGAGTATGATCAGCCACGTGATCAGTGCATGAGTGCCACGTGATCAGTGCATGATATGTCACGTGACAGGTGTGTGATCAGCCACGTGAACAGTGCATGTTCAGCCACGTGATCAGTGCATGATAGCCACGTGATCAGTGCATGATCAGTTACGTGAGCAGTGTATGATCAGCCACGTGATCAGTGCATGGTCAGACACGTGAACAGTGTATGATCAGCCACGTGATCAGTGCATGATATCCAAGTGATCAGTGCATGATCAATCACGTGATCAGTGTATGATCAGCCACGTGAACAGTGCATGCTCAGTCACGTGATCAGGGCCTGCTGAGCTGCGTGATTACTGTCTGCTCATCTGCTTGACAATTGCCAGCTGAGCTGCACGATTCCTGCCTGTCATCTGCTTGACAATTGCCAGCTGTGCTGCGTAATTCCTGCCTGCTCAGCTGCTTGATTATTGCCAGCTGAGCAGCATGATTCCTCACACTGAGTTCCATGATTATTGCCTGCTGACTGTTTGATTCGTGCCTACTCAGCTCTTTGTTTATTGCCTCCAGAGGCACATGATCAGTGTATGATAGCAAACATGATCAGCGCATGATCAGTCACATGATCAGCGCCATTAAGTCACGTGATCACTACATGATAGTCATGTGATCAGTCCATGCTCAGTCACGGTATCAGTGCATGATCAGCCACGTGATCAGTGCATGATCTGTCACATGATTAGTGTATGATCAGCCACGTGATCAGTGCATGATCAGTCACGTGATCAGTGCATGATCAGTCACGTGATCAGTGCATGATCAGTCACGTGATCAGTGCATGATCAGTCACGTGATCAGTGCATGATAGCTACGTGATCAGTGCATGATCAGCCACGTGATCAGTGCATGATCAGCCACGTGATCAGTGCATGATAGTCACGTGATCAGTGCATGATCAGTCACGTGATCAGTGCATGATCAGCCACGTGATCAGTGCATGATCAGCCACGTGATCAGTGCATGATAGCCACGTGATCAGTGCATGATCAGCCACGTGATCAGTGCATGATCAGTCACGTGATCAGTGTGTGATCAGCCACGTGATCAGTGCATGATCAGCCACGTGATCAGTGCATGATCAATTACGTGATCAGTGCATGATCAGTCACGTGATCAGTGCATGATAGCTACGTGATCAGTGCATGATCAGCCACGTGATCAGTGCATGATAGCCACGTGATCAGTGCATGATCAGCCACGTGATCAGTGCATGATCAGCCACGTGATCAGTGCATGATCAGTCACGTGATCATGCATGATCAGCCACGTGATCAGTGCATGATCAGCCACGTGATCAGTGCATGATCAGCCACGTGATCAGTGCATGATCAGTCACGTGATCAGTGCATGATCAGTCACGTGACCAGTGCATGGTAGCTACGTGATCAGTGCATGATCAGCCACGTGATCAGTGCATGATAGCCACGTGATCAGTGCATGATCAGTCACGTGATCAGTGCATGATCAGTCACGTGATCAGTGCATGGTAGCTGCGTGATCATGCATGATCAGCCACGTGATCAGTGCATGATAGCCACGTGATCAGTGCATGATCAGCCACGTGATCAGTGCATGATCAGCCACGTGATCAGTGCATGATAGCCACGTGATCAGTGCATGATCAGTCACGTGATCGTGTGTGATCAGCCACGTGATCAGTGCATGATAGCCACGTGATCAGTGCATGATAGCCACGTGATCAGTGCATGATCAGTCACGTGATCAGTGCATGATCAGTCACGTGATCAGTGCATGATCAGCCACGTGATCAGTGCATGATCAGCCACGTGATCAGTGCATGATCAATTACGTGATCAGTGCATGATCAGTCACGTGATCAGTGCATGATAGCTACGTGATCAGTGCATGATCAGCCACGTGATCAGTGCATGATAGCCACGTGATCAGTGCATGATAGCCACGTGATCAGTGCATGAGAGTCACGTGATCAGTGCATGATCAGTCACGTGATACATGTGTGATCAGCCACGTGATCAGTGCATGATGAGCCACGTGATCAGTGCATGATCAATTACGTGATCAGTGCATGATCAGTCACGTGACCAGTACATGGTTGCTACGTGATCTTGCATGATCAGCCACGTGAGCAGTGCATGATAGCCACGTGATCAGTGCATGATCAGTCACGTGATCAGTACATGATCAGTCACGTGAACAGTGCATGATCATTCACGTGATCTGTGCATGATCAGTCACGTGACCAGTATATGGTAGCTACGTGATCATTCCATGATCAGCCACGTGAGCAGTGCATGATAGCCACGTGATGTGTGCATGATCAGTTACGTGAGCAGAGTATGATCAGCCACGTGATCAGTGCATGAGTGCCACGTGATCAGTGCATGATATGTCACGTGACAGGTGTGTGATCAGCCACGTGAACAGTGCATGTTCAGCCACGTGATCAGTGCATGATAGCCACGTGATCAGTGCATGATCAGTTACGTGAGCAGTGTATGATCAGCCACGTGATCAGTGCATGGTCAGACACGTGAACAGTGTATGATCAGCCACGTGATCAGTGCATGATATCCACGTGATCAGTGCATGATCATCACGTGATCAGTGTATGATCAGCCACGTGAACAGTGCATGCTCAGTCACGTGATCAGGGCCTGCTGAGCTGCGTGATTACTGTCTGCTCATCTGCTTGACAATTGCCAGCTGAGCTGCATGATTCCTGCCTGTCATCTGCTTGACAATTGCCAGCTGTGCTGCGTAATTCCTGCCTGCTCAGCTGCTTGATTATTGCCAGCTGAGCAGCATGATTCCTCACACCTGAGTTCCATGATTATTGCCTGCTGACTGTTTGATTCGTGCCTACTCAGCTCTTTGTTTATTGCCTCCAGAGGCACATGATCAGTGTATGATAGCAAACATGATCAGCGCATGATCAGTCACATGATCAGTGCCATTAAGTCACGTGATCACTACATGATAGTCATGTGATCAGTCCATGCTCAGTCACGGTATCAGTGCATGATCAGCCACGTGATCAGTGCATGATCAGCCAGGTGATCAGTTCATGATAGCCATGTGATCAGTGCATGATTAGTCACGTGATCAGTGCATGATCAGTCACGTGATCAGTGCATGATCAGCCACGTGATCAGTGCATGATCAGTCACCTGATGGGTGTATGATCAGTCACGTGACCTGTACATGGTAGCTACGTGATCATGCATGATCAGCCACGTGAGCAGTGCATGATAGCCACGTGATCAGTGCATGATCAGTCACGTGATCAGTGCATGATCAGCCACGTGATCAGTGCATGATCAGCCACGTGATCAGTGCATGATCAGCCACGTGATCAGTGCATGATAGCCACGTGATCAGTGCATGATCAGTCACGTGATCAGTGCATGATCAGTCACGTGATCAGTGTATGATCAGCCACGTGAACAGTGCATGCTCAGTCACGTGATCAGGGCCTGCTGAGCTGCGTGATTACTGTCTGCTCATCTGCTTGACAATTGCCAGCTGAGCTGCACGATTCCTGCCTGTCATCTGCTTGACAATTGCCACCTGTGCTGCGTAATTCCTGCCTGCTCAGCTACTTGATTATTGCCAGCTGAGCAGCATGATTTCTCAGAGCTGAGTTCCATGATTATAGCCTGCTGACTGATTCGTGCCTACTCAGCTCTATGTTCATTGCCTCCAGAGGCACATGATCAGTGTATGACACCAAACATGATCAGCACATGATCAGTCACATGATCATGCATGATAAGCCACGTGATCAGTGCATGATCAATTACGTGATCAGTGCATGATCAGTCACGTGACCAGTACATGGTAGCTGCGTGATCAGTGCATGATCAGCCACGTGATCAGTGCATGATAGCCACGTGATCAGTGCATGATCAGTCACGTGATCAGTGCATGATCAGTCACGTGATCAGTGCATGATCAGTTACGTGATCAGTGCATGATCAGTCACGTGATCAGTGCATGGTAGCTACGTGATCAGTGCATGATCAGCCACGTGATCAGTGCATGATAGCCACGTGATCAGTGCATGATCAGTCACGTGATCAGTGCATGATCAGTCACGTGATAGTGTGTGATCAGCCACGTGATCAGTGCATGATATCCACGTGATCAGTGCATGATAGCCACGTGATCAGTGCATGATCAGTCACGTGATCAGTGCATGATCAGTCACGTGATCAGTGTGTGATCAGCCACGTGATCAGTGCATGATCAGCCACGTGATCAGTGCATGATCAATTACGTGATCAGTGCATGATCAGTCACGTGATCAGTGCATGATAGCTACGTGATCAGTGCATGATCAGCCACGTGATCAGTGCATGATAGCCACGTGATCAGTGCATGATAGCCACGTGATCAGTGCATGATAGCCACGTGATCAGTGCATGATCAGTCACGTGATCATGTGTGATCAGCCACGTGATCAGTGCATGATGAGCCACGTGATCAGTGCATGATCAATTACGTGATCAGTGCATGATCAGTCACGTGACCAGTACATGGTTGCTACGTGATCAGTGCATGATCAGCCACGTGAGCAGTGCATGATAGCCACGTGATCAGTGCATGATCAGTCACGTGATCAGTGCATGATCAGTCACGTGATCAGTGCATGATCATTCACGTGATCAGTGCATGATCAGTCACGTGATCAGTGCATGGTAGCTGCGTGATCATGCATGATCAGCCACGTGATCAGTGCATGATAGCCACGTGATCAGTGCATGATCAGTCACGTGATCAGTGCATGATCAGCCACGTGATCAGTGCATGATAGCCACGTGATCAGTGCATGATCAGTCACGTGATAGTGTATGATCAGCCACGTGATCAGTGCATGAGCCACGTGATCAGTGCATGATAGCCACGTGATCAGTGCATGATCACGTGATCAGTGCATGATCAGTCACGTGATCAGTGCATGATCAGCCACGTGATCAGTGCATGATCAGCCACGTGATCAGTGCATGATCAATTACGTGATCAGTGCATGATCAGTCACGTGATCAGTGCATGATAGCTACGTGATCAGTGCATGATCAGCCACGTGATCAGTGCATGATAGCCACGTGATCAGTGCATGATAGCCACGTGATCAGTGCATGAGAGTCACGTGATCAGTGCATGATCAGTCACGTGATCATGTGTGATCAGCCACGTGATCAGTGCATGATGAGCCACGTGATCAGTGCATGATCAATTACGTGATCAGTGCATGATCAGTCACGTGACCAGTACATGGTTACTACGTGATCTTGCATGATCAGCCACGTGATCAGTGCATGATAGCCACGTGATCAGTGCATGATCAGTCACGTGATCAGTACATGATCAGTCACGTGAACAGTGCATGATCATTCACGTGATCAGTGCATGATCAGTCACGTGACCAGTATATGGTAGCTACGTGATCATTCCATGATCAGCCACGTGAGCAGTGCATGATAGCCACGTGATGTGTGCATGATCAGTTACGTGAGCAGAGTATGATCAGCCACGTGATCAGTGCATGAGTGCCACGTGATCAGTGCATGATATGTCACGTGACAGTGTGTGATCAGCCACGTGAACAGTGCATGATCAGCCACGTGATCAGTGCATGATAGCCACGTGATCAGTGCATGATCAGTTACGTGAGCAGTGTATGATCAGCCACGTGATCAGTGCATGGTCAGACACGTGAACAGTGTATGATCAGCCACGTGATCAGTGCATGATATCCACGTGATCAGTGCATGATCATCACGTGATCAGTGTATGATCAGCCACGTGAACAGTGCATGCTCAGTCACGTGATCAGGGCCTGCTGAGCTGCGTGATTACTGTCTGCTCATCTGCTTGACAATTGCCAGCTGAGCTGCATGATTCCTGCCTGTCATCTGCTTGACAATTGCCAGCTGTGCTGCGTAATTCCTGCCTGCTCAGCTGCTTGATTATTGCCAGCTGAGCAGCATGATTCCTCACACCTGAGTTCCATGATTATTGCCTGCTGACTGTTTGATTCGTGCCTACTCAGCTCTTTGTTTATTGCCTCCAGAGGCACATGATCAGTGTATGATAGCAAACATGATCAGCGCATGATCAGTCACATGATCAGTGCCATTAAGTCACGTGATCACTACATGATAGTCATGTGATCAGTCCATGCTCAGTCACGGTATCAGTGCATGATCAGCCACGTGATCAGTGCATGATCAGCCACGTGATCAGTGCATGATAGCCATGTGATCAGTGCATGATCAGTCACGTGATCAGTGCATGATCAGTCACGTGATCAGTGCATGATCAGCCACGTGATCAGTGCATGATCAGTCACCTGATGGGTGTATGATCAGTCACGTGACCTGTACATGGTAGCTACGTGATCATGCATGATCAGCCACGTGATCAGTGCATGATAGCCACGTGATCAGTGCATGATCAGTCACGTGATCAGTGCATGATCAGCCACGTGATCAGTGCATGATCAGCCACGTGATCAGTGCATGATCAGCCACGTGATCAGTGCATGATAGCCACGTGATCAGTGCATGATCAGTCACGTGATCAGTGCATGATCAGTCACGTGATCAGTGTATGATCAGCCACGTGAACAGTGCATGCTCAGTCACGTGATCAGGGCCTGCTGAGCTGCGTGATTACTGTCTGCTCATCTGCTTGACAATTGCCAGCTGAGCTGCACGATTCCTGCCTGTCATCTGCTTGACAATTGCCACCTGTGCTGCGTAATTCCTGCCTGCTCATCTGCTTGATTATTGCCAGCTGAGCAGCATGATTTCTCAGAGCTGAGTTCCATGATTATAGCCTGCTGACTGATTCGTGCCTACTCAGCTCTTTGTTCATTGCCTCCAGAGGCACATGATCAGTGTATGACACCAAACATGATCAGCACATGATCAGTCACATGATCATGCATGATAAGCCACGTGATCAGTGCATGATCAGTCATGTGATCAGTGCATGATCAGTCATGTGATCAGTGCATGGTAGCTGCGTGATCAGTGCATGATCAGCCACGTGATCAGTGCATGATAGCCACGTGATCAGTGCATGATCAGTCACGTGATCAGTGCATGATCAGTCACGTGATCAGTGCATGATCAGTTACGTGATCAGTGCATGATCAGTCACGTGACCAGTGCATGGTAGCTACGTGATCATTGCATGATCAGCCACGTGATCAGTGCATGATAGCCACGTGATCAGTGCATGATAGTCACGTGATCAGTGCATGATCAGTCACGTGATACGTGTGATCAGCCACGTGATCAGTGCATGATATCCACGTGATCAGTGCATGATAGCCACGTGATCAGTGCATGATTAGTCACGTGATCAGTGCATGATCAGTCACGTGATCGTGTGTGATCAGCCACGTGATCAGTGCATGATGAGCCACGTGATCAGTGCATGATCAATTACGTGATCAGTGCATGATCAGTCACGTGACCAGTACATGGTAGCTACGTGATCAGTGCATGATCAGCCACGTGATCAGTGCATGATAGCCACGTGATCAGTGCATGATCAGCCACGTGATCAGTGCATGATCAGCCACGTGATCAGTGCATGATCAGTCACGTGATCATGTGTGATCAGCCACGTGATCAGTGCATGATCAGCCACGTGATCAGTGCATGATCAATTACGTGATCAGTGCATGATCAGTCACGTGACCAGTGCATGGTTGCAACGTGATCATTGCATGATCAGCCACGTGAGCAGTGCATGATAGCCACGTGATCAGTGCATGATCAGTCACGTGATCAGTGCATGATCAGTCACGTGATCAGTGCATGATCAGCCACGTGATCAGTGCATGATCAGTCACGTGATCAGTGCATGATAGCCACGTGATCAGTGCATGATCAGCCACGTGAGCAGTGCATGATAGCCACGTGATCAGTGCATGATCAGTCACGTGATCAGTGTATGATCAGCCACGTGATCAGTGCATGATATCCACGTGATCAGTGCATGATCATCACGTGATCAGTGTATGATCAGCCACGTGAACAGTGCATGCTCAGTCACGTGATCAGGGCCTGCTGAGCTGCGTGATTACTGTCTGCTCATCTGCTTGACAATTGCCAGCTGAGCTGCATGATTCCTGCCTGTCATCTGCTTGACAATTGCCAGCTGTGCTGCATAATTCCTGCCTGCTCAGCTGCTTGATTATTGCCAGCTGAGCAGCATGATTCCTCACAGCTGAGTTCCATGATTATTGCCTGCTGACTGTTTGATTCGTGCCTACTCAGCTCTTTGTTTATTGCCTCCAGAGGCACATGATCAGTGTATGATAGCAAACATGATCAGCGCATGATCAGTCACATGATCAGCGCCATTAAGTCACGTGATCACTACATGATAGTCATGTGATCAGTCCATGCTCAGTCACGGTATCAGTGCATGATCAGCCACGTGATCAGTGCATGATCAGTCACGTGATCATGTGTGATCAGCCACGTGATCAGTGCATGATCAGTCACGTGATCAGTGCATGATCAGTACGTGATCAGTGCATGATCAGTCACGTGATCAGTGCATGATAGCTACGTGATCAGTGCATGATCAGCCACGTGATCAGTGCATGATCAGCCACGTGATCAGTGCATGATCAGCCACGTGATCAGTGCATGATCAGTCACGTGATCAGTGCATGATATAGACGTGATCAGTGCATGATCAGTCACGTGATCAGTGCATGATAGCCACGTGATCAGTGCATGATCAGTCACGTGATCAGTGCATGATCAGTCACGTGACCAGTACATGGTAGCTACGTGATCAGTGCATGATCAGCCACGTGATCAGTGCATGATAGCCACGTGATCAGTGCATGATCAGTCACGTGATCAGTGCATGATCAGTCACGTGATCAGTGCATGGTAGCTGCGTGATCATGCATGATCAGCCACGTGATCAGTGCATGATAGCCACGTGATCAGTGCATGATCAGTCACGTGATCAGTGCATGATCAGTCACGTGATCAGTGCATGATCAGCCACGTGATCAGTGCATGATCAGGCACGTGATCAGTGCATGATCAGCCACGTGATCAGTGCATGATAGCCACGTGATCAGTGCATGATCAGCCACGTGATCAGTGCATGATCAGTCACGTGATCAGTGCATGATCAGCCACGTGATCAGTGCATGATCAGCCACGTGATCAGTGCATGATCAATTACGTGATCAGTGCATGATCAGTCACGTGATCAGTGCATGATAGCTACGTGATCATTGCATGATCAGCCACGTGATCAGTGCATGATAGCCACGTGATCAGTGCATGATAGCCACGTGATCAGTGCATGATCAGTCACGTGATCAGTGTGTGATCAGCCACGTGATCAGTGCATGACAGCCACGTGATCAGTGCATGATCAGTCACGTGATCATGCATGATCAGCCACGTGATCAGTGCATGATCAGCCACGTGATCAGTGCATGATCAATTACGTGATCAGTGCATGATCAGTCACGTGATCAGTGCATGGTTGCTACGTGATCAGTGCATGATCAGCCACGTGATCAGTGCATGATAGCCACGTGATCAGTGCATGATCAGTCACGTGATCAGTGCATGATCATCACGTGATCAGTGCATGATCAGCCACGTGATCAGTGCATGATCAGTCACGTGATCAGTGCATGATCAGTCACGTGATCAGTGCATGATCAGCCACGTGATCAGTGCATGATCAGCCACGTGATCAGTGCATGATCAGCCACGTGATCAGTGCATGATAGCCACGTGATCAGTGCATGATCAGCCACGTGATCAGTGCATGATAGCCACGTGATCAGTGCATGATCAGTCACGTGATCAGTGCATGATCAGCCACGTGATCAGTGCATGATCAGCCACGTGATCAGTGCATGATCAGTCACGTGATCAGTGCATGATCAGTCACGTGATCAGTGCATGATCAGTCACGTGATCAGTGCATGATCAGCCACGTGATCAGTGCATGATAGCCACGTGATCAGTGCATGATCAGTCACGTGATCAGTGCATGATCAGTCACGTGATCAGTGCATGATCAGCCACGTGATCAGTGCATGATAGTCACGTGATCAGTGCATGATCAGTCACGTGATCGTGTGTGATCAGCCACGTGATCAGTGCATGATCAGCCACGTGATCAGTGCATGATCAGCCACGTGATCAGTGCATGATCAGTCACGTGATCAGTGCATGATCAGTCACGTGATCAGTGCATGATCAGCCACGTGATCAGTGCATGATCAGCCACGTGATCAGTGCATGATCAGCCACGTGATCAGTGCATGATCAGTCACGTGATCAGTGCATGATAGCACGTGATCAGTGCATGATCAGCCACGTGATCAGTGCATGATAGCCACGTGATCAGTGCATGATAGCCACGTGATCAGTGCATGAGAGCCACGTGATCAGTGCATGATCAGTCACGTGATACATGTGTGATCAGCCACGTGATCAGTGCATGATGAGCCACGTGATCAGTGCAGGATCAATTACGTGATCAGTGCATGATCAGTCACGTGACCAGTACATGGTTGCTACGTGATCTTGCATGATCAGCCACGTGAGCAGAGCATGATAGCCACGTGATCAGTGCATGATCAGTCACGTGATCAGTACATGATCAGTCACGTGAACAGTGCATGATCATTTACGTGATCTGTGCATGATCAGTCACGTGACCAGTATATGGTAGCTACGTGATCATTCCATGACGAGCCACGTGAGCAGTGCATGATAGCCACGTGATGTGTGCATGATCAGTTACGTGAGCAGAGTATGATCAGCCACGTGATCAGTGCATGAGTGCCACGTGATCAGTGCATGATATGTCACGTGACAGGTGTGTGATCAGCCACGTGAACAGTGCATGTTCAGCCACGTGATCAGTGCATGATAGCCACGTGATCAGTGCATGATCAGTTACGTGAGCAGTGTATGATCAGCCACGTGATCAGTGCATGGTCAGACACGTGAACAGTGTATGATCAGCCACGTGATCAGTGCATGATATCCAAGTGATCAGTGCATGATCATCACGTGATCAGTGTATGATCAGCCACGTGAACAGTGCATGCTCAGTCACGTGATCAGGGCCTGCTGAGCTGCGTGATTACTGTCTGCTCATCTGCTTGACAATTGCCAGCTGAGCTGCACGATTCCTGCCTGTCATCTGCTTGACAATTGCCAGCTGTGCTGCGTAATTCCTGCCTGCTCAGCTGCTTGATTATTGCCAGCTGAGCAGCATGATTCCTCACAGCTGAGTTCCATGATTATTGCCTGCTGACTGTTTGATTCGTGCCTACTCAGCTCTTTGTTTATTGCCTCCAGAGGCACATGATCAGTGTATGATAGCAAACATGATCAGCGCATGATCAGTCACATGATCAGCGCCATTAAGTCACGTGATCACTACATGATAGTCATGTGATCAGTCCATGCTCAGTCACGGTATCAGTGCATGATCAGCCACGTGATCAGTGCATGATCTGTCACGTGATCATGTATGATCAGCCACGTGATCAGTGCATGATCAGCCACGTGATCAGTGCATGATCATATACGTGATCAGTGCATGATCAGTCACGTGATCAGTGCATGATAGCTACGTGATCAGTGCATGATCAGCCACGTGATCAGTGCATGATAGCCACGTGATCAGTGCATGATCAGCCACGTGATCAGTGCATGATCAGTCATGTGATCAGTGCATGATATAGACGTGATCAGTGCATGATCAGTCACGTGATCAGTGCATGATAGCCACGTGATCAGTGCATGATCAGTCACGTGATCAGTGCATGATCAGTCACGTGATCAGTGCATGATAGCTACGTGATCAGTGCATGATCAGCCACGTGATCAGTGCATGATAGCCACGTGATCAGTGCATGATCAGTCACGTGATCAGTGCATGATCAGTCACGTGATCAGTGCATGGTAGCTGCGTGATCATGCATGATCAGCCACGTGATCAGTGCATGATAGCCACGTGATCAGTGCATGATCAGCCACGTGATCAGTGCATGATCAGTCACGTGATCAGTGCATGATCAGCCACGTGATCAGTGCATGATCAGTCACGTGATCAGTGCATGATCAGCCACGTGATCAGTGCATGATAGCCACGTGATCAGTGCATGATCAGCCACGTGATCAGTGCATGATCAGTCACGTGATCAGTGCATGATCAGCCACGTGATCAGTGCATGATCAGCCACGTGATCAGTGCATGATCAATTACGTGATCAGTGCATGATCAGTCACGTGATCAGTGCATGATAGCTACGTGATCAGTGCATGATCAGCCACGTGATCAGTGCATGATAGCCACGTGATCAGTGCATGATCAGCCACGTGATCAGTGCATGATCAGTCACGTGATCAGTGTGTGATCAGCCACGTGATCAGTGCATGACAGCCACGTGATCAGTGCATGATCAGTCACGTGATCATGCATGATCAGCCACGTGATCAGTGCATGATCAGCCACGTGATCAGTGCATGATCAATTACGTGATCAGTGCATGATCAGTCACGTGATCAGTGCATGATTGCTACGTGATCAGTGCATGATCAGCCACGTGATCAGTGCATGATAGCCACGTGATCAGTGCATGATCAGTCACGTGATCAGTGCATGATCATCACGTGATCAGTGCATGATAGCCACGTGATCAGTGCATGATCAGCCACGTGATCAGTGCATGATCAGTCACGTGATCAGTGCATGATCAGCCACGTGATCAGTGCATGATCAGTCACGTGATCAGTGCATGATCAGCCACGTGATCAGTGCATGATAGCCACGTGATCAGTGCATGATAGCCACGTGATCAGTGCATGATAGCCACGTGATCAGTGCATGATCAGTCACGTGATCAGTGCATGATCAGCCACGTGATCAGTGCATGATCAGCCACGTGATCAGTGCATGATCAGTCACGTGATCAGTGCATGATCAGTCACGTGATCAGTGCATGATCAGTCACGTGATCAGTGCATGATCAGCCACGTGATCAGTGCATGATAGCCACGTGATCAGTGCATGATCAGTCACGTGATCAGTGCATGATCAGTCACGTGATCAGTGCATGATCAGCCACGTGATCAGTGCATGATAGTCACGTGATCAGTGCATGATCAGTCACGTGATAGTGTGTGATCAGCCACGTGATCAGTGCATGATATCCACGTGATCAGTGCATGATAGCCACGTGATCAGTGCATGATCAGTCACGTGATCAGTGCATGATCAGTCACGTGATCAGTGTGTGATCAGCCACGTGATCAGTGCATGATCAGCCACGTGATCAGTG
Source organism: Bos javanicus (assembly GCF_032452875.1). NCBI lineage: Eukaryota > Metazoa > Chordata > Mammalia > Artiodactyla > Bovidae > Bos > Bos javanicus. The sequence continues at coordinate 125,683 of NW_026893965.1, forward strand.
CATGATCAATTACGTGATCAGTGCATGATCAGTCACGTGATCAGTGCATGATAGCTACGTGATCATTGCATGATCAGCCACGTGATCAGTGCATGATAGCCACGTGATCAGTGCATGATAGCCACGTGATCAGTGCATGAGAGTCACGTGATCAGTGCATGATCAGTCACGTGATACATGTGTGATCAGCCACGTGATCAGTGCATGATGAGCCACGTGATCAGTGCATGATCAATTACGTGATCAGTGCATGATCAGTCACGTGACCAGTACATGGTTGCTACGTGATCTTGCATGATCAGCCACGTGAGCAGTGCATGATAGCCACGTGATCAGTGCATGATCAGTCACGTGATCAGTACATGATCAGTCACGTGAACAGTGCATGATCATTGACGTGATCTGTGCATGATCAGTCACGTGACCAGTATATGGTAGCTACGTGATCATTCCATGATCAGCCACGTGAGCAGTGCATGATAGCCACGTGATGTGTGCATGATCAGTTACGTGAGCAGAGTATGATCAGCCACGTGATCAGTGCATGAGTGCCACGTGATCAGTGCATGATATGTCACGTGACAGGTGTGTGATCAGCCACGTGAACAGTGCATGTTCAGCCACGTGATCAGTGCATGATAGCCACGTGATCAGTGCATGATCAGTTACGTGAGCAGTGTATGATCAGCCACGTGATCAGTGCATGATATCCACGTGATCAGTGCATGATCATCACGTGATCAGTGTATGATCAGCCACGTGAACAGTGCATGCTCAGTCACGTGATCAGGGCCTGCTGAGCTGCGTGATTACTGTCTGCTCATCTGCTTGACAATTGCCAGCTGAGCTGCATGATTCCTGCCTGTCATCTGCTTGACAATTGCCAGCTGTGCTGCGTAATTCCTGCCTGCTCAGCTGCTTGATTATTGCCAGCTGAGCAGCATGATTCCTCACACCTGAGTTCCATGATTATTGCCTGCTGACTGTTTGATTCGTGCCTACTCAGCTCTTTGTTTATTGCCTCCAGAGGCACATGATCAGTGTATGATAGCAAACATGATCAGCGCATGATCAGTCACATGATCAGCGCCATTAAGTCACGTGATCACTACATGATAGTCATGTGATCAGTCCATGCTCAGTCACGGTATCAGTGCATGATCAGCCACGTGATCAGTGCATGATCAGCCACGTGATCAGTTCATGATAGCCATGTGATCAGTGCATGATCAGTCACGTGATCAGTGCATGATCAGTCAGGTGATCAGTGCATGATCAGCCACGTGATCAGTGCATGATCAGTCACCTGATGGGTGTATGATCAGTCACGTGACCTGTACATGGTAGCTACGTGATCATGCATGATCAGCCACGTGAGTGCATGATAGCCACGTGATCAGTGCATGATCAGTCACGTGATCAGTGCATGATCAGTCACGTGATCAGTGCATGATCAGCCACGTGATCAGTGCATGATCAGCCACGTGATCAGTGCATGTCAGCCACGTGATCAGTGCATGATCAGCCACGTGATCAGTGCATGATCAGTCACGTGATCAGTGCATGATCAGTCACGTGATCAGTGTGATCAGCCACGTGAACAGTGCATGCTCAGTCACGTGATCAGGGCCTGCTGAGCTGCGTGATTACTGTCTGCTCATCTGCTTGACAATTGCCAGCTGAGCTGCACGATTCCTGCCTGTCATCTGCTTGACAATTGCCACCTGTGCTGCGTAATTCCTGCCTGCTCATCTACTTGATTATTGCCAGCTGAGCAGCATGATTTCTCAGAGCTGAGTTCCATGATTATAGCCTGCTGACTGATTCCTGCCTACTCAGCTCTATGTTCATTGCCTCCAGAGGCACATGATCAGTGTATGACACCAAACATGATCAGCACATGATCAGTCACATGATCAATGCATGATAAGCCACGTGATCAGTGCATGATCAATTATGTGATCAGTGCATGATCAGTCATGTGACCAGTACATGGTAGCTGCGTGATCAGTGCATGATCAGCCACGTGATCAGTGCATGATAGCCACGTGATCAGTGCATGATCAGTCACGTGATCAGTGCATGATCAGTCACGTGATCAGTGCATGATCAGTTACGTGATCAGTGCATGATCAGTCACGTGATCAGTGCATGGTAGCTACGTGATCATTGCATGATCAGCCACGTGATCAGTGCATGATAGCCACGTGATCAGTGCATGATAGCCACGTGATCAGTGCATGATCAGTCACGTGATACGTGTGTGATCAGCCACGTGATCAGTGCATGATATCCACGTGATCAGTGCATGATAGCCACGTGATCAGTGCATGATTATTCACGTGATCAGTGCATGATCAGTCACGTGATCGTGTGTGATCAGCCACGGATCAGTGCATGATGAGCCACGTGATCAGTGCATGATCAATTACGTGATCAGTGCATGATCAGTCACGTGACCAGTACATGGTAGCTACGTGATCATGCATGATCAGCCACGTGATCAGTGCATGATAGCCACGTGATCAGTGCATGATCAGCCACGTGATCAGTGCATGATCAGCCACGTGATCAGTGCATGATCAGTCACGTGATCATGTGTGATCAGCCACGTGATCAGTGCATGATGAGCCACGTGATCAGTGCATGATCAATTACGTGATCAGTGCATGATCAGTCACGTGACCAGTACATGGTTGCAACGTGATCAGTGCATGATCAGCCACGTGAGCAGTGCATGATAGCCACGTGATCAGTGCATGATCAGTCACGTGATCAGTGCATGATCAGTCACGTGATCAGTGCATGATCATTCACGTGATCAGTGCATGATCAGTCACGTGATCAGTGCATGATAGCCACGTGATCAGTGCATGATCAGCCACGTGAGCAGTGCATGATCAGCCACGTGATCAGTGCATGATCAGTCACGTGATCAGTGTATGATCAGCCACGTGATCAGTGCATGATATCCACGTGATCAGTGCATGATCATCACGTGATCAGTGTATGATCAGCCACGTGAACAGTGCATGCTCAGTCACGTGATCAGGGCCTGCTGAGCTGCGTGATTACTGTCTGCTCATCTGCTTGACAATTGCCAGCTGAGCTGCATGATTCCTGCCTGTCATCTGCTTGACAATTGCCAGCTGTGCTGCGTAATTCCTGCCTGCTCAGCTGCTTGATTATTGCCAGCTGAGCAGCATGATTCCTCACACCTGAGTTCCATGATTATTGCCTGCTGACTGTTTGATTCGTGCCTACTCAGCTCTTTGTTTATTGCCTCCAGAGGCACATGATCAGTGTATGATAGCAAACATGATCAGCGCATGATCAGTCACATGATCAGCGCCATTAAGTCACGTGATCACTACATGATAGTCATGTGATCAGTCCATGCTCAGTCACGGTATCAGTGCATGATCAGCCACGTGATCAGTGCATGATCAGCCAGGTGATCAGTTCATGATAGCTATGTGATCAGTGCATGATTTGTCACGTGATCAGTGCATGATCAGTCAGGTGATCAGTGCATGATCAGCCACGTGATCAGTGCATGATCAGTCACCTGATGGGTGTATGATCAGTCACGTGACCAGTACATGGTAGCTACATGATCATTGCATGATCAGCCACGTGAGTAGTGCATGATAGCCACGTGATCAGTGCATGATCAGTCACGTGATCAGTGCATGATCAGCCACGTGATCAGTGCATGATAGCCACGTGATCAGTGCATGATCAGTCACGTGATCAGTGCATGATCAGTCACGTGATCAGTGCATGATCAGCCACGTGATCAGTGCATGATCAGCCACGTGATCAGTGCATGATCAGTCACGTGATCAGTGCATGATCAGTCACGTGATCAGTGCATGATCAGTCACGTGACCAGTACATGTAGCTACGTGATCAGTGCATGATCAGTCACGTGATCAGTGCATGATAGCCACGTGATCAGTGCATGATCAGTCACGTGATCAGTGCATGATCAGTCACGTGACCAGTACATGGTAGCTGTGTGATCATGCATGATCAGCCACGTGATCAGTGCATGATAGCCACGTGATCAGTGCATGATCAGCCACGTGATCAGTGCATGATCAGTCACGTGATCAGTGCATGATCAGCCACGTGATCAGTGCATGATCAGCCACGTGATCAGTGCATGTCAGCCACGTGATCAGTGCATGATAGCCACGTGATCAGTGCATGATCAGTCACGTGATCAGTGCATGATCAGTCACGTGATCAGTGTATGATCAGCCACGTGAACAGTGCATGCTCAGTCACGTGATCAGGGCCTGCTGAGCTGCGTGATTACTGTCTGCTCATCTGCTTGACAATTCCAGCTGAGCTGCACGATTCCTGCCTGTCATCTGCTTGACAATTGCCACCTGTGCTGCGTAATTCCTGCCTGCTCATCTACTTGATTATTGCCAGCTGAGCAGCATGATTTCTCAGAGCTGAGTTCCATGATTATAGCCTGCTGACTGATTCCTGCCTACTCAGCTCTTTGTTCATTGCCTCCAGAGGCACATGATCAGTGTACACCAAACATGATCAGCACATGATCAGTCACATGATCAGTGCATGATAAGCCACGTGATCAGTGCATGATCAATTATGTGATCAGTGCATGATCAGTCATGTGACCAGTACATGGTAGCTGCGTGATCATTGCATGATCAGCCACGTGATCAGTGCATGATAGCCACGTGATCAGTGCATGATCAGTCACGTGATCAGTGCATGATCAGTCACGTGATCAGTGCATGATCAGTCACGTGATCAGTGCATGATCAGTCACCTGATCAGTGCATGATCAGTCACGTGATCAGTGCATGGTAGCTACGTGATCATTGCATGATCAGCCACGTGATCAGTGCATGATAGCCACGTGATCAGTGCATGATAGCCACGTGATCAGTGCATGATCAGTCACGTGATACGTGTGTGATCAGCCACGTGATCAGTGCATGATATCCACGTGATCAGTGCATGATAGCCACGTGATCAGTGCATGATCAGTCACGTGATCAGTGCATGATCAGTCACGTGATAGTGTGTGATCAGCCACGGATCAGTGCATGATGAGCCACGTGATCAGTGCATGATCAATTACGTGATCAGTGCATGATCAGTCACGTGATCAGTACATGGTAGCTACGTGATCAGTGCATGATCAGCCACGTGATCAGTGCATGATAGCCACGTGATCAGTGCATGATCAGCCACGTGATCAGTGCATGATAGCCACGTGATCAGTGCATGATCAGTCACGTGATACATGTGTGATCAGCCACGTGATCAGTGCATGATAGCCACGTGATCAGTGCATGATCAGCCACGTGATCAGTGCATGATCAGTCACGTGATCAGTGCATGATCAGTCACGTGATCAGTGCATGATCAGCCACGTGATCAGTGCATGATAGCCACGTGATCAGTGCATGATCAGTCACGTGATCAGTGCATGATCAGCCACGTGATCAGTGCATGATCAGCCACGTGATCAGTGCATGATCAGCCACGTGATCAGTGCATGATCAGCCACGTGATCAGTGCATGATCAGTCACGTGATCAGTACATGATCAGTCACGTGAACAGTGCATGATCATTTACGTGATCTGTGCATGATCAGTCACGTGACCAGTATATGGTAGCTACGTGATCATTCCATGACGAGCCACGTGAGCAGTGCATGATAGCCACGTGATGTGTGCATGATGAGTTACGTGAGCAGAGTATGATCAGCCACGTGATCAGTGCATGAGTGCCACGTGATCAGTGCATGATATGTCACGTGACAGGTGTGTGATCAGCCACGTGAACAGTGCATGTTCAGCCACGTGATCAGTGCATGATAGCCACGTGATCAGTGCATGATCAGTTACGTGTGCAGTGTATGATCAGCCACGTGATCAGTGCATGGTCAGACACGTGATCAGTGCATGATATCCAAGTGATCAGTGCATGATCAATCACGTGATCAGTGTATGATCAGCCACGTGAACAGTGCATGCTCAGTCACGTGATCAGGGCCTGCTGAGCTGCGTGATTACTGTCTGCTCATCTGCTTGACAATTGCCAGCTGAGCTGCACGATTCCTGCCTGTCATCTGCTTGACAATTGCCAGCTGTGCTGCGTAATTCCTGCCTGCTCAGCTGCTTGATTATTGCCAGCTGAGCAGCATGATTCCTCACACTGAGTTCCATGATTATTGCCTGCTGACTGTTTGATTCGTGCCTACTCAGCTCTTTGTTTATTGCCTCCAGAGGCACATGATCAGTGTATGATAGCAAACATGATCAGCGCATGATCAGTCACATGATCAGCGCCATTAAGTCACGTGATCACTACATGATAGTCATGTGATCAGTCCATGCTCAGTCACGGTATCAGTGCATGATCAGCCACGTGATCAGTGCATGATCTGTCACATGATTAGTGTATGATCAGCCACGTGATCAGTGCATGATCAGTCACGTGATCAGTGCATGATCATTCACGTGACCAGTGCATGGTAGTTACATGATCAGTGCATGATCAGCCACGTGATAGTGCATGATAGCCACGTGATCAGTGCATGATCAGTCACGTGATCAGTGCATGATCAGTCACGTGACCAGTACATGGTAGCTGCGTGATCATGCATGATCAGCCACGTGAGCAGTGCATGATAGCCACGTGATCAGTGCATGATCAGACACGTGATCAGTGCATGATCAGTCACGTGATCAGTGCATGATCAGCCACGTGATCAGTGCATGATCAGCCACGTGATCAGTGCATGTCAGCCACGTGATCAGTGCATGATAGCCACGTGATCAGTGCATGATCAGTCACGTGATCAGTGCATGATCAGTCACGTGATCAGTGTGTGATCAGCCACGTGATCAGTGCATGCTCAGTCACGTGATCAGGGCCTGCTGAGCTGCGTGATTACTGTCTGCTCATCTGCTTGACAATTGCCAGCTGAGCTGCATGATTCCTGCCTGTCATCTGCTTGACAATTGCCACCTGTGCTGCGTAATTCCTGCCTGCTCATCTACTTGATTATTGCCAGCTGAGCAGCATGATTTCTCAGAGCTGAGTTCCATGATTATAGCCTGCTGACTGATTCCTGCCTACTCAGCTCTATGTTCATTGCCTCCAGAGGCACATGATCAGTGTGTGACACCAAACATGATCAGCACATGATCAGTCACATGATCATGCATGATAAGCCACGTGATCAGTGCATGATCAATTATGTGATCAGTGCATGATCAGTCACGTGACCAGTACATGGTAGCTGCGTGATCATTGCATGATCAGCCACGTGATCAGTGCATGATAGCCACGTGATCAGTGCATGATCAGTCACGTGATCAGTGCATGATCAGTCACGTGATCAGTGCATGATCAGTTACGTGATCAGTGCATGATCAGTCACGTGACCAGTGCATGGTAGCTACGTGATCATTGCATGATCAGCCACGTGATCAGTGCATGATAGCCACGTGATCAGTGCATGATAGTCACGTGATCAGTGCATGATCAGTCACGTGATCGTGTGTGATCAGCCACGTGATCAGTGCATGATATCCACGTGATCAGTGCATGATAGCCACGTGATCAGTGCATGATCATTCACGTGATCAGTGCATGATCAGTCACGTGATCGTGTGTGATCAGCCACGGATCAGTGCATGATGAGCCACGTGATCAGTGCATGATCAATTACGTGATCAGTGCATGATCAGTCACATGACCAGTACATGATAGCTACGTGATCATTGCATGATCAGCCACGTGATCAGTGCATGATAGCCACGTGATCAGTGCATGATAGCCACATGATCAGTGCATGATCAGCCACGTGATCAGTGCATGATCAGTCACGTGATCATGTGTGATCAGCCACGTGATCAGTGCATGATCAGCCACGTGATCAGTGCATGATCAGTCACGTGATCAGTGCATGATCAGTCACGTGATCAGTGTATGATCATTCACGTGACCAGTACATGATAGCTACATGATCAGTGCATGATCAGCCACGTGATCAGTGCATGATAGCCACGTGATCAGTGCATGATCAGTCACGTGATCAGTGCATGATCAGTCACGTGATCAGTGCATGGTAGCTGCGTGATCATGCATGATCAGCCACGTGATCAGTGCATGATAGCCACGTGATCAGTGCATGATCAGTCACGTGATCAGTGCATGATCAGCCACGTGATCAGTGCATGATAGCCACGTGATCAGTGCATGATCAGTCACGTGATCAGTGTGTGATCAGCCACGTGATCAGTGCATGATAGCCACGTGATCAGTGCATGATAGCCACGTGATCAGTGCATGATCAGTCACGTGATCAGTGCATGATCAGTCACGTGATGTGTGATCAGCCACGTGATCAGTGCATGATGAGCCACGTGATCAGTGCATGATCAATTACGTGATCAGTGCATGATCAGTCACGTGATCAGTGCATGATAGCTACGTGATCAGTGCATGATCAGCCACGTGATCAGTGCATGATAGCCACGTGATCAGTGCATGATCAGCCACGTGATCAGTGCATGAGAGTCACGTGATCAGTGCATGATCAGTCACGTGATCATGTGTGATCAGCCACGTGATCAGTGCATGATGAGCCACGTGATCAGTGCATGATCAATTACGTGATCAGTGCATGATCAGTCACGTGACCAGTACATGGTTGCAACGTGATCAGTGCATGATCAGCCACGTGATCAGTGCATGATAGCCACGTGATCAGTGCATGATCAGTTACGTGATCAGTGCATGATCAGTCACGTGACCAGTGCATGGTAGCTACGTGATCATTGCATGATCAGCCACGTGAGCAGTGCATGATAGCCACGTGATCAGTGCATGATCAGTCACGTGATCAGTGCATGATCAGTCACGTGATCAGTGCATGATCAGCCACGTGATCAGTGCATGATCAGTCACGTGATCAGTGCATGATAGCCACGTGATCAGTGCATGATCAGCCACGTGAGCAGTGCATGATCAGCCACGTGATCAGTGCATGATCAGACACGTGAACAGTGTATGATCAGCCACGTGATCAGTGCATGATATCCACGTGATCAGTGCATGATCATCACGTGATCAGTGTATGATCAGCCACGTGAACAGTGCATGCTCAGTCACGTGATCAGGGCCTGCTGAGCTGCGTGATTACTGTCTGCTCATCTGCTTGACAATTGCCAGCTGAGCTGCATGATTCCTGCCTGTCATCTGCTTGACAATTGCCAGCTGTGCTGCGTAATTCCTGCCTGCTCAGCTGCTTGATTATTGCCAGCTGAGCAGCATGATTCCTCACACCTGAGTTCCATGATTATTGCCTGCTGACTGTTTGATTCGTGCCTACTCAGCTCTTTGTTTATTGCCTCCAGAGGCACATGATCAGTGTATGATAGCAAACATGATCAGCGCATGATCAGTCACATGATCAGCGCCATTAAGTCACGTGATCACTACATGATAGTCATGTGATCAGTCCATGCTCAGTCACGGTATCAGTGCATGATCAGCCACGTGATCAGTGCATGATCAGCCAGGTGATCAGTTCATGATAGCTATGTGATCAGTGCATGATATGTCACGTGATCAGTGCATGATCAGTCAGGTGATCAGTGCATGATCAGCCACGTGATCAGTGCATGATCAGTCACCTGATGGGTGTATGATCAGTCACGTGACCAGTACATGGTAGCTACATGATCATTGCATGATCAGCCACGTGAGTAGTGCATGATAGCCACGTGATCAGTGCATGATCAGTCACGTGATCAGTGCATGATCAGTCATGTGATCAGTGCATGATCAGGCACGTGATCAGTGCATGATCAGCCACGTGATCAGTGCATGATAGCCACGTGATCAGTGCATGATCAGTCACGTGATCAGTGCATGATCAGTCACGTGATCAGTGCATGATCAGCCACGTGATCAGTGCATGATCAGCCACGTGATCAGTGCATGATCAGTCACGTGATCAGTGCATGATCAGTCACGTGATCAGTGCATGATCAGTCACGTGATCAGTGCATGATAGCTACGTGATCAGTGCATGATCAGCCACGTGATCAGTGCATGATAGCCACGTGATCAGTGCATGATCAGTCACGTGATCAGTGCATGATCAGTCACGTGATCAGTGCATGGTAGCTGCGTGATCATGCATGATCAGCCACGTGATCAGTGCATGATCAGCCACGTGATCAGTGCATGATCAGTCACGTGATCAGTGCATGATCAGCCACGTGATCAGTGCATGATCAGCCACGTGATCAGTGCATGATCAGCCACGTGATCAGTGCATGATAGCCACGTGATCAGTGCATGATCAGTCACGTGATCAGTGCATGATCAGTCACGTGATCAGTGTGTGATCAGCCACGTGAACAGTGCATGCTCAGTCACGTGATCAGGGCCTGCTGAGCTGCGTGATTACTGTCTGCTCATCTGCTTGACAATTGCCAGCTGAGCTGCACGATTCCTGCCTGTCATCTGCTTGACAATTGCCACCTGTGCTGCGTAATTCCTGCCTGCTCATCTACTTGATTATTGCCAGCTGAGCAGCATGATTTCTCAGAGCTGAGTTCCATGATTATAGCCTGCTGACTGATTCCTGCCTACTCAGCTCTTTGTTCATTGCCTCCAGAGGCACATGATCAGTGTATGACACCAAACATGATCAGCACATGATCAGTCACATGATCAGTGCATGATAAGCCACGTGATCAGTGCATGATCAGTTATGTGATCAGTGCATGATCAGTCATGTGATCAGTGCATGGTAGCTGCGTGATCAGTGCATGATCAGCCACGTGATCAGTGCATGATAGTCACGTGATCAGTGCATGATCAGTCACGTGATCAGTGCATGATCAGTCACGTGATCAGTGCATGATCAGTCACGTGATCAGTGCATGATCAGTCACCTGATCAGTGCATGATCAGTCACGTGACCAGTGCATGGTAGCTACGTGATCATTGCATGATCAGCCACGTGATCAGTGCATGATAGCCACGTGATCAGTGCATGATCAGCCACGTGATCAGTGCATGATCAGTCACGTGATAGTGTGTGATCAGCCACGTGATCAGTGCATGATATCCACGTGATCAGTGCATGATAGCCACGTGATCAGTGCATGATCAGTCACGTGATCAGTGCATGATCAGTCACGTGATCGTGTGTGATCAGCCACGTGATCAGTGCATGATCAGCCACGTGATCAGTGCATGATCAGTTACGTGATCAGTGCATGATCAGTCACGTGATCAGTGCATGATAGCTACGTGATCATTGCATGATCAGCCACGTGATCAGTGCATGATAGCCACGTGATCAGTGCATGATAGCCACGTGATCAGTGCATGATAGCCACGTGATCAGTGCATGATCAGTCACGTGATCATGTGTGATCAGCCACGTGATCAGTGCATGATCAGCCACGTGATCAGTGCATGATCATCCACGTGATCAGTGCATGATCAGTCACGTGATCAGTGCATGATCAGTCACGTGATCAGTGCATGATCAGCCACGTGATCAGTGCATGATAGCCACGTGATCAGTGCATGATCAGTCACGTGATCAGTGCATGATCAGTCACGTGATCAGTGCATGATCAGCCACGTGATCAGTGCATGATCAGCCACGTGATCAGTGCATGATCAGCCACGTGATCAGTGCATGATCAGCCACGTGATCAGTGCATGATCAGTCACGTGATCAGTACATGATCAGTCACGTGAACAGTGCATGATCATTTACGTGATCTGTGCATGATCAGTCACGTGACCAGTATATGGTAGCTACGTGATCATTCCATGACGAGCCACGTGAGCAGTGCATGATAGCCACGTGATGTGTGCATGATGAGTTACGTGAGCAGAGTATGATCAGCCACGTGATCAGTGCATGAGTGCCACGTGATCAGTGCATGATATGTCACGTGACAGGTGTGTGATCAGCCACGTGAACAGTGCATGTTCAGCCACGTGATCAGTGCATGATAGCCACGTGATCAGTGCATGATCAGTTACGTGAGCAGTGTATGATCAGCCACGTGATCAGTGCATGGTCAGACACGTGAACAGTGTATGATCAGCCACGTGATCAGTGCATGATATCCAAGTGATCAGTGCATGATCAATCACGTGATCAGTGTATGATCAGCCACGTGAACAGTGCATGCTCAGTCACGTGATCAGGGCCTGCTGAGCTGCGTGATTACTGTCTGCTCATCTGCTTGACAATTGCCAGCTGAGCTGCACGATTCCTGCCTGTCATCTGCTTGACAATTGCCAGCTGTGCTGCGTAATTCCTGCCTGCTCAGCTGCTTGATTATTGCCAGCTGAGCAGCATGATTCCTCACAGCTGAGTTCCATGATTATTGCCTGCTGACTGTTTGATTCGTGCCTACTCAGCTCTTTGTTTATTGCCTCCAGAGGCACATGATCAGTGTATGATAGCAAACATGATCAGCGCATGATCAGTCACATGATCAGCGCCATTAAGTCACGTGATCACTACATGATAGTCATGTGATCAGTCCATGCTCAGTCACGGTATCAGTGCATGATCAGCCACGTGATCAGTGCATGATCTGTCACATGATTAGTGTATGATCAGCCACGTGATCAGTGCATGATCAGTCACGTGATCAGTGCATGATCATTCACGTGACCTGTACATGGTAGCTACATGATCATTGCATGATCAGCCACGTGAGTAGTGCATGATAGCCACGTGATCAGTGCATGATCAGTCACGTGATCAGTGCATGATCAGTCATGTGACCAGTACATGGTAGCTGCGTGATCATGCATGATCAGCCACGTGAGCAGTGCATGATAGCCACGTGATCAGTGCATGATCAGACACGTGATCAGTGCATGATCAGTCACGTGATCAGTGCATGATCAGCCACGTGATCAGTGCATGATCAGGCACGTGATCAGTGCATGTCAGCCACGTGATCAGTGCATGATAGCCACGTGATCAGTGCATGATCAGTCACATGATCAGTGCATGATCAGTCACGTGATCAGTGTATGATCAGCCACGTGAACAGTGCATGCTCAGTCACGTGATCAGGGCCTGCTGAGCTGCGTGATTACTGTCTGCTCATCTGCTTGACAATTGCCAGCTGAGCTGCATGATTCCTGCCTGTCATCTGCTTGACAATTGCCACCTGTGCTGCGTAATTCCTGCCTGCTCATCTACTTGATTATTGCCAGCTGAGCAGCATGATTTCTCAGAGGTGAGTTCCATGATTATAGCCTGCTGACTGATTCCTGCCTACTCAGCTCTATGTTCATTGCCTCCAGAGGCACATGATCAGTGTGTGACACCAAACATGATCAGCACATGATCAGTCACATGATCAGTGCATGATAAGCCACGTGATCAGTGCATGATCAGTTATGTGATCAGTGCATGATCAGTCACGTGATCAGTGCATGGTAGCTGCGTGATCAGTGCATGATCAGCCACGTGATCAGTGCATGATAGCCACGTGATCAGTGCATGATCAGTCACGTGATCAGTGCATGATCAGTCACGTGATCAGTGCATGATCAGTCACGTGATCAGTGCATGATCAATTACGTGATCAGTGCATGATCAGTCACGTGACCAGTGCATGGTAGCTACGTGATCATTGCATGATCAGCCACGTGATCAGTGCATGATAGCCACGTGATCAGTGCATGATAGCCACGTGATCAGTGCATGATCAGTCACGTGATACGTGTGTGATCAGCCACGTGATCAGTGCATGATATCCACGTGATCAGTGCATGATAGCCACGTGATCAGTGCATGATCAGTCACGTGATCAGTGCATGATCAGTCACGTGATCAGTGTGTGATCAGCCACGTGATCAGTGCATGATCAGCCACGTGATCAGTGCATGATCAATTACGTGATCAGTGCATGATCAGTCACGTGATCAGTACATGATAGCTACGTGATCATTGCATGATCAGCCACGTGATCAGTGCATGATAGCCACGTGATCAGTGCATGATCAGCCACGTGATCAGTGCATGATCAGCCACGTGATCAGTGCATGATCAGTCACGTGATCATGTGATCAGCCACGTGATCAGTGCATGATCAGCCACGTGATCAGTGCATGATCAGTCACGTGATCAGTGCATGATCAGTCACGTGATCAGTGCATGATCAGTCACGTGATCAGTGCATGATCAGCCACGTGATCAGTGCATGATAGCCACGTGATCAGTGCATGATCAGTCACGTGATCAGTGCATGATCAGTCACGTGATCAGTGCATGATCAGCCACGTGATCAGTGCATGATCAGCCACGTGATCAGTGCATGATCAGCCACGTGATCAGTGCATGATCAGCCACGTGATCAGTGCATGATCAGTCACGTGATCAGTGCATGATCAGTCACGTGATCAGTGCATGATCATTTACGTGATCAGTGCATGATCAGTCACGTGACCAGTATATGGTAGCTACGTGATCATTGCATGACAGCCACGTGAGCAGTGCATGATAGCCACGTGATGTGTGCATGATCAGTTACGTGAGCAGTGTATGATCAGCCACGTGATCAGTGCATGAGTGCCACGTGATCAGTGCATGATATGTCACGTGACAGTGTGTGATCAGCCACGTGATCAGTGCATGATCAGCCACGTGATCAGTGCATGATAGCCACGTGATCAGTGCATGATCAGTTACGTGATCAGTGTATGATCAGCCACGTGATCAGTGCATGATCAGACACGTGATCAGTGCATGATCAGCCACGTGATCAGTGCATGATCAGTCACGTGATCAGTGCATGATCAATCACGTGATCAGTGCATGATCAGTCACGTGATCAGTGCATGATAGCTACGTGATCAGTGCATGATCAGCCACGTGATCAGTGCATGATAGCCACGTGATCAGTGCATGATAGTCACGTGATCAGTGCATGATCAGTCACGTGATCGTGTGTGATCAGCCACGTGATCAGTGCATGATATCCACGTGATCAGTGCATGATAGCCACGTGATCAGTGCATGATCATTCACGTGATCAGTGCATGATCAGTCACGTGATCAGTGTGTGATCAGCCACGTGATCAGTGCATGATCAGCCACGTGATCAGTGCATGATCAGTCACGTGATCAGTGCATGATCAGTCACGTGATCAGTACATGATAGCTACGTGATCAGTGCATGATCAGCCACGTGATCAGTGCATGATAGCCACGTGATCAGTGCATGATCAGCCACGTGATCAGTGCATGATCAGCCACGTGATCAGTGCATGATCAGTCACGTGATCAGTGTGATCAGCCACGTGATCAGTGCATGATCAGCCACGTGATCAGTGCATGATCAGCCACGTGATCAGTGCATGATCAGTCACGTGATCAGTGCATGATCATTCACGTGACCAGTACATGGTAGCTACGTGATCAGTGCATGATCAGCCACGTGATCAGTGCATGATAGCCACGTGATCAGTGCATGATCAGTCACGTGATCAGTGCATGATCAGTCACGTGATCAGTGCATGGTAGCTGCGTGATCATGCATGATCAGCCACGTGATCAGTGCATGATAGCCACGTGATCAGTGCATGATCAGCCACGTGATCAGTGCATGATCAGCCACGTGATCAGTGCATGATCAGCCACGTGATCAGTGCATGATCAGTCACGTGATCAGTGCATGATCAGTCACGTGATCAGTGCATGATCAGCCACGTGATCAGTGCATGATCAGTCACGTGATCAGTGCATGATCAGTCACGTGAACAGTGCATGATCATTTACGTGATCTGTGCATGATCAGTCACGTGACCAGTATATGGTAGCTACGTGATCATTCCATGATCAGCCACGTGAGCAGTGCATGATAGCCACGTGATGTGTGCATGATCAGTTACGTGAGCAGAGTATGATCAGCCACGTGATCAGTGCATGAGTGCCACGTGATCAGTGCATGATATGTCACGTGACAGGTGTGTGATCAGCCACGTGAACAGTGCATGTTCAGCCACGTGATCAGTGCATGATAGCCACGTGATCAGTGCATGATCAGTTACGTGAGCAGTGTATGATCAGCCACGTGATCAGTGCATGGTCAGACACGTGAACAGTGTATGATCAGCCACGTGATCAGTGCATGATATCCACGTGATCAGTGCATGATCAATCACGTGATCAGTGCATGATCAGTCACGTGATAGTGTATGATCAGCCACGTGAACAGTGCATGCTCAGTCACGTGATCAGGGCCTGCTGAGCTGCGTGATTACTGTCTGCTCATCTGCTTGACAATTGCCAGCTGAGCTGCATGATTCCTGCCTGTCATCTGCTTGACAATTGCCAGCTGTGCTGCGTAATTCCTGCCTGCTCAGCTGCTTGATTATTGCCAGCTGAGCAGCATGATTCCTCACACCTGAGTTCCATGATTATTGCCTGCTGACTGTTTGATTCGTGCCTACTCAGCTCTTTGTTTATTGCCTCCAGAGGCACATGATCAGTGTATGATAGCAAACATGATCAGTGCATGATCAGTCACATGATCAGCGCCATTAAGTCACGTGATCACTACATGATAGTCATGTGATCAGTCCATGCTCAGTCACGGTATCAGTGCATGATCAGCCACGTGATCAGTGCATGATCAGCCACGTGATCAGTGCATGATAGCCATGTGATCAGTGCATGATCAGTCACGTGATCAGTGCATGATCAGTCACGTGATCAGTGCATGATCAGCCACGTGATCAGTGCATGATCAGTCACCTGATGGGTGTATGATCAGTCACGTGACCTGTACATGGTAGCTACGTGATCATGCATGATCAGCCACGTGATCAGTGCATGATAGCCACGTGATCAGTGCATGATCAGTCACGTGATCAGTGCATGATCAGCCACGTGAACAGTGCATGCTCAGTCACGTGATCAGGGCATGCTGAGCTGCGTGATTACTGTCTGCTCATCTGCTTGACAATTGCCAGCTGAGCTGCATGATTCCTGCCTGTCATCTGCTTGACAATTGCCACCTGTGCTGCGTAATTCCTGCCTGCTCATCTACTTGATTATTGCCAGCTGAGCAGCATGATTTCTCAGAGCTGAGTTCCATGATTATAGCCTGCTGACTGATTCCTGCCTACTCAGCTCTATGTTCATTGCCTCCAGAGGCACATGATCAGTGTATGACACCAAACATGATCAGCACATGATCAGTCACATGATCATGCATGATAAGCCACGTGATCAGTGCATGATCAATTACGTGATCAGTGCATGATCAGTCACGTGACCAGTACATGGTAGCTGCGTGATCATTGCATGATCAGCCACGTGATCAGTGCATGATAGCCACGTGATCAGTGCATGATCAGTCACGTGATCAGTGCATGATCAGTCACGTGATCAGTGCATGATCAGTTACGTGATCAGTGCATGATCAGTCACGTGACCAGTGCATGTAGCTACGTGATCAGTGCATGATCAGCCACGTGATCAGTGCATGATAGCCACGTGATCAGTGCATGATCAGTCACGTGATCAGTGCATGATCAGTCACGTGATCAGTGCATGATCAGCCACGTGATCAGTGCATGATATCCACGTGATCAGTGCATGATAGCCACGTGATCAGTGCATGATCAGTCACGTGATCAGTGCATGATCAGTCACGTGATCAGTGTGTGATCAGCCACGTGATCAGTGCATGATGAGCCACGTGATCAGTGCATGATCAATTACGTGATCAGTGCATGATCAGTCACGTGACCAGTGCATGGTAGCTACGTGATCATTGCATGATCAGCCACGTGATCAGTGCATGATAGCCACGTGATCAGTGCATGATAGCCACGTGATCAGTGCATGATAGCCACGTGATCAGTGCATGATCAGTCACGTGATCATGTGTGATCAGCCACGTGATCAGTGCATGATCAGCCACGTGATCAGTGCATGATCAATTACGTGATCAGTGCATGATCAGTCACGTGATCAGTACATGGTAGCAACGTGATCAGTGCATGATCAGCCACGTGATCAGTGCATGATAGCCACGTGATCAGTGCATGATCAGTCACGTGATCAGTGCATGATCAGTCACGTGATCAGTGCATGATCATTGACGTGATCAGTGCATGATCAGTCACGTGATCAGTGCATGATAGCTACGTGATCAGTGCATGATCAGCCACGTGATCAGTGCATGATAGCCACGTGATCAGTGCATGATCAGTCACGTGATCAGTGCATGATCAGCCACGTGATCAGTGCATGATAGCCACGTGATCAGTGCATGATCATCACGTGATCAGTGCATGATCAGCCACGTGATCAGTGCATGATCAGCCACGTGATCAGTGCATGATAGCCACGTGATCAGTGCATGATCAGTCACGTGATCAGTGCATGATCAGCACGTGATCAGTGCATGATCAGCCACGTGATCAGTGCATGATCAGTCACGTGATCAGTGCATGATCAGTCACGTGATCAGTACATGATAGCTACGTGATCAGTGCATGATCAGCCACGTGATCAGTGCATGATAGCCACGTGATCAGTGCATGATCAGTCACGTGATCAGTGCATGATCAGCCACGTGATCAGTGCATGATAGCCACGTGATCAGTGCATGATCAGTCACGTGATCAGTGCATGATCAGTCACGTGATCAGTGCATGATCAGCCACGTGATCAGTGCATGATCAGCCACGTGATCAGTGCATGATCAGCCACGTGATCAGTGCATGATCAGTCACGTGATCAGTGCATGATCATTCACGTGACCAGTACATGTAGCTACGTGATCATTGCATGATCAGTCACGTGAGCAGTGCATGAAAGCCACGTGATCAGTGCATGATCAGTCACGTGATCAGTGCATGATCAGTCACGTGATCAGTGCATGATAGCCACGTGATCAGTGCATGATCAGCCACGTGATCAGTGCATGATAGCCACGTGATCAGTGCATGATCAGTTACGTGAGCAGTGTATGATCAGCCACGTGATCAGTGCATGGTCAGACACGTGAACAGTGTATGATCAGCCACGTGATCAGTGCATGATATCCAAGTGATCAGTGCATGATCAATCACGTGATCAGTGTATGATCAGCCACGTGAACAGTGCATGCTCAGTCACGTGATCAGGGCCTGCTGAGCTGCGTGATTACTGTCTGCTCATCTGCTTGACAATTGCCAGCTGAGCTGCACGATTCCTGCCTGTCATCTGCTTGACAATTGCCAGCTGTGCTGCGTAATTCCTGCCTGCTCAGCTGCTTGATTATTGCCAGCTGAGCAGCATGATTCCTCACACTGAGTTCCATGATTATTGCCTGCTGACTGTTTGATTCGTGCCTACTCAGCTCTTTGTTTATTGCCTCCAGAGGCACATGATCAGTGTATGATAGCAAACATGATCAGCGCATGATCAGTCACATGATCAGCGCCATTAAGTCACGTGATCACTACATGATAGTCATGTGATCAGTCCATGCTCAGTCACGGTATCAGTGCATGATCAGCCACGTGATCAGTGCATGATCTGTCACATGATCAGTGTATGATCAGCCACGTGATCAGTGCATGATCAGTCACGTGATCAGTGCATGATCATTCACGTGACCAGTGCATGGTAGTTACATGATCAGTGCATGATCAGCCACGTGATCAGTGCATGATAGCCACGTGATCAGTGCATGATCAGTCACGTGATCAGTGCATGATCAGTCATGTGACCAGTACATGGTAGCTGCGTGATCATGCATGATCAGCCACGTGAGCAGTGCATGATAGCCACGTGATCAGTGCATGATCAGACACGTGATCAGTGCATGATCAGTCACGTGATCAGTGCATGATCAGCCACGTGATCAGTGCATGATCAGCCACGTGATCAGTGCATGTCAGCCACGTGATCAGTGCATGATAGCCACGTGATCAGTGCATGATCAGTCACGTGATCAGTGCATGATCAGTCACGTGATCAGTGTGTGATCAGCCACGTGATCAGTGCATGCTCAGTCACGTGATCAGGGCCTGCTGAGCTGCGTGATTACTGTCTGCTCATCTGCTTGACAATTTCCAGCTGAGCTGCATGATTCCTGCCTGTCATCTGCTTGACAATTGCCACCTGTGCTGCGTAATTCCTGCCTGCTCATCTGTTGATTATTGCCAGCTGAGCAGCATGATTTCTCAGAGGTGAGTTCCATGATTATAGCCTGCTGACTGATTCCTGCCTACTCAGCTCTATGTTCATTGCCTCCAGAGGCACATGATCAGTGTGTGACACCAAACATGATCAGCACATGATCAGTCACATGATCATGCATGATAAGCCACGTGATCAGTGCATGATCAATTACGTGATCAGTGCATGATCAGTCACGTGACCAGTACATGGTAGCTGCGTGATCAGTGCATGATCAGCCACGTGAGCAGTGCATGATAGCCACGTGATCAGTGCATGATCAGTCACGTGATCAGTGCATGATCAGTCACGTGATCAGTGCATGATCAATTACGTGATCAGTGCATGATCAGTCACGTGATCAGTGCATGGTAGCTACGTGATCATTGCATGATCAGCCACGTGATCAGTGCATGATAGCCACGTGATCAGTGCATGATAGTCACGTGATCAGTGCATGATCAGTCACGTGATCGTGTGTGATCAGCCACGTGATCAGTGCATGATATCCACGTGATCAGTGCATGATAGCCACGTGATCAGTGCATGATCATTCACGTGATCAGTGCATGATCAGTCACGTGATCAGTGTGTGATCAGCCACGGATCAGTGCATGATGAGCCACGTGATCAGTGCATGATCAATTACGTGATCAGTGCATGATCAGTCACGTGATCAGTACATGATAGCTACGTGATCAGTGCATGATCAGCCACGTGATCAGTGCATGATAGCCACGTGATCAGTGCATGATCAGCCACATGATCAGTGCATGATCAGCCACGTGATCAGTGCATGATCAGTCACGTGATCATGTGTGATCAGCCACGTGATCAGTGCATGATCAGCCACGTGATCAGTGCATGATCAGCCACGTGATCAGTGCATGATCAGTCACCTGATCAGTGTATGATCATTCACGTGACCAGTACATGGTAGCTACATGATCAGTGCATGATCAGCCACGTGATCAGTGCATGATAGCCACGTGATCAGTGCATGATCAGTCACGTGATCAGTGCATGATCAGTCATGTGACCAGTACATGGTAGCTGCGTGATCATGCATGATCAGCCACGTGATCAGTGCATGATAGCCACGTGATCAGTGCATGATCAGTCACGTGATCAGTGCATGATCAGCCACGTGATCAGTGCATGATAGCCACGTGATCAGTGCATGATCAGTCACGTGATCAGTGCATGATCAGTCACGTGATCAGTGCATGATAGCTGCGTGATCATGCATGATCAGCCACGTGATCAGTGCATGATAGCCACGTGATCAGTGCATGATCAGTCACGTGATCAGTGCATGATCAGCCACGTGATCAGTGCATGATAGCCACGTGATCAGTGCATGATCAGTCACGTGATCGTGTGTGATCAGCCACGTGATCAGTGCATGATAGCCACGTGATCAGTGCATGATAGCCACGTGATCAGTGCATGATCATTTACGTGATCAGTGCATGATCAGTCACGTGATCGTGTGTGATCAGCCACGTGATCAGTGCATGATCAGCCACGTGATCAGTGCATGATCAATTACGTGATCAGTGCATGATCAGTCACGTGATCAGTGCATGATAGCTACGTGATCATTGCATGATCAGCCACGTGATCAGTGCATGATAGCCACGTGATCAGTGCATGATAGCCACGTGATCAGTGCATGATAGTCACGTGATCAGTGCATGATCAGTCACGTGATACATGTGTGATCAGCCACGTGATCAGTGCATGATGAGCCACGTGATCAGTGCATGATCAATTACGTGATCAGTGCATGATCAGTCACGTGACCAGTACATGGTTGCTACGTGATCTTGCATGATCAGCCACGTGAGCAGTGCATGATAGCCACGTGATCAGTGCATGATCAGTCACGTGATCAGTGCATGATCAGTCACGTGAACAGTGCATGATCATTGACGTGATCTGTGCATGATCAGTCACGTGACCAGTATATGGTAGCTACGTGATCATTCCATGATCAGCCACGTGAGCAGTGCATGATAGCCACGTGATGTGTGCATGATCAGTTACGTGAGCAGAGTATGATCAGCCACGTGATCAGTGCATGAGTGCCACGTGATCAGTGCATGATATGTCACGTGACAGTGTGTGATCAGCCACGTGAACAGTGCATGATCAGCCACGTGATCAGTGCATGATAGCCACGTGATCAGTGCATGATCAGTTACGTGATCAGTGTATGATCAGCCACGTGATCAGTGCATGATATCCACGTGATCAGTGCATGATCATCACGTGATCAGTGTATGATCAGCCACGTGAACAGTGCATGCTCAGTCACGTGATCAGGGCCTGCTGAGCTGCGTGATTACTGTCTGCTCATCTGCTTGACAATTGCCAGCTGAGCTGCATGATTCCTGCCTGTCATCTGCTTGACAATTGCCAGCTGTGCTGCGTAATTCCTGCCTGCTCAGCTGCTTGATTATTGCCAGCTGAGCAGCATGATTCATCACACCTGAGTTCCATGATTATTGCCTGCTGACTGTTTGATTCGTGCCTACTCAGCTCTTTGTTTATTGCCTCCAGAGGCACATGATCAGTGTATGATAGCAAACATGATCAGCGCATGATCAGTCACATGATCAGTGCCATTAAGTCACGTGATCACTACATGATAGTCATGTGATCAGTCCATGCTCAGTCACGGTATCAGTGCATGATCAGCCACGTGATCAGTGCATGATCAGCCACGTGATCAGTGCATGATAGCCATGTGATCAGTGCATGATTTGTCACGTGATCAGTGCATGATCAGTCACGTGATCAGTGCATGATCAGCCACGTGATCAGTGCATGATCAGTCACCTGATGGGTGTATGATCAGTCACGTGACCTGTACATGGTAGCTGCGTGATCATGCATGATCAGCCACGTGAGCAGTGCATGATAGCCACGTGATCAGTGCATGATCAGTCACGTGATCAGTGCATGATCAGTCACGTGATCAGTGCATGATCAGCCACGTGATCAGTGCATGATCAGCCACGTGATCAGTGCATGATCAGCCACGTGATCAGTGCATGATCAGCCACGTGATCAGTGCATGATCAGTCACGTGATCAGTGCATGATCAGTCACGTGATCAGTGTGTGATCAGCCACGTGAACAGTGCATGCTCAGTCACGTGATCAGGGCCTGCTGAGCTGCGTGATTACTGTCTGCTCATCTGCTTGACAATTGCCAGCTGAGCTGCACGATTCCTGCCTGTCATCTGCTTGACAATTGCCACCTGTGCTGCGTAATTCCTGCCTGCTCATCTACTTGATTATTGCCAGCTGAGCAGCATGATTTCTCAGAGCTGAGTTCCATGATTATAGCCTGCTGACTGATTCCTGCCTACTCAGCTCTATGTTCATTGCCTCCAGAGGCACATGATCAGTGTATGACACCAAACATGATCAGCACATGATCAGTCACATGATCATGCATGATAAGCCAGGTGATCAGTGCATGATCAATTATGTGATCAGTGCATGATCAGTCATGTGACCAGTACATGGTAGCTGCGTGATCATTGCATGATCAGCCACGTGATCAGTGCATGATAGCCACGTGATCAGTGCATGATCAGTCACGTGATCAGTGCATGATCAGTCACGTGATCAGTGCATGATCAATTACGTGATCAGTGCATGATCAGTC
Source organism: Bos javanicus (assembly GCF_032452875.1). Taxonomy (NCBI): domain Eukaryota; kingdom Metazoa; phylum Chordata; class Mammalia; order Artiodactyla; family Bovidae; genus Bos; species Bos javanicus. The sequence continues at coordinate 149,613 of NW_026893965.1, forward strand.
ACGTGACCAGTGCATGGTAGCTACGTGATCATTGCATGATCAGCCACGTGATCAGTGCATGATAGCCACGTGATCAGTGCATGATAGTCACGTGATCAGTGCATGATCAGTCACGTGATACGTGTGTGATCAGCCACGTGATCAGTGCATGATATCCACGTGATCAGTGCATGATAGCCACGTGATCAGTGCATGATTAGTCACGTGATCAGTGCATGATCAGTCACGTGATCGTGTGTGATCAGCCACGGATCAGTGCATGATGAGCCACGTGATCAGTGCATGATCAATTACGTGATCAGTGCATGATCAGTCACGTGACCAGTACATGGTAGCTACGTGATCATTGCATGATCAGCCACGTGATCAGTGCATGATAGCCACGTGATCAGTGCATGATCAGCCACGTGATCAGTGCATGAGAGCCACGTGATCAGTGCATGATCAGTCACGTGATACATGTGTGATCAGCCACGTGATCAGTGCATGATGAGCCACGTGATCAGTGCATGATCAATTACGTGATCAGTGCATGATCAGTCACGTGACCAGTGCATGGTTGCAACGTGATCATTGCATGATCAGCCACGTGAGCAGTGCATGATAGCCACGTGATCAGTGCATGATCAGTCACGTGATCAGTGCATGATCAGTCACGTGATCAGTGCATGATCAGCCACGTGATCAGTGCATGATCAGTCACGTGATCAGTGCATGATAGCCACGTGATCAGTGCATGATCAGCCACGTGAGCAGTGCATGATAGCCACGTGATCAGTGCATGATCAGTTACGTGAGCAGTGTATGATCAGCCACGTGATCAGTGCATGATATCCACGTGATCAGTGCATGATCATCACGTGATCAGTGTATGATCAGCCACGTGAACAGTGCATACTCAGTCACGTGATCAGGTCCTGCTGAGCTGCGTAATTACTGTCTGCTCATCTGCTTGACAATTGCCAGCTGAGCTGCATGATTCCTGCCTGTCATCTGCTTGACAATTGCCAGCTGTGCTGCATAATTCCTGCCTGCTCAGCTGCTTGATTATTGCCAGCTGAGCAGCATGATTCCTCACACCTGAGTTCCATGATTATTGCCTGCTGACTGTTTGATTCGTGTCTACTCAGCTCTTTGTTTATTGCCTCCAGAGGCACATGATCAGTGTATGTTAGCAAACATGATCAGCGCATGATCAGTCACATGATCAGCGCCATTAAGTCACGTGATCACTACATGATAGTCATGTGATCAGTCCATGCTCAGTCACGGTATCAGTGCATGATCAGCCACGTGATCAGTGCATGATCAGCCAGGTGATCAGTTCATGATAGCTATGTGATCAGTGCATGATTTGTCACGTGATCAGTGCATGATCAGGCAGGTGATCAGTGCATGATCAGCCACGTGATCAGTGCATGATCAGTCACCTGATGGGTGTATGATCAGTCACGTGACCTGTACATGGTAGCTACATGATCATTGCATGATCAGCCACGTGAGTAGTGCATGATAGCCACGTGATCAGTGCATGATCAGTCACGTGATCAGTGCATGATCAGCCACGTGATCAGTGCATGATAGCCACGTGATCAGTGCATGATCAGTCACGTGATCAGTGCATGATCAGTCACGTGATCAGTGCATGATCAGCCACGTGATCAGTGCATGATCAGCCACGTGATCAGTGCATGATCAGCCACGTGATCAGTGCATGATCAGTCACGTGATCAGTGCATGATCAGTCACGTGACCAGTACATGTAGCTACGTGATCATTGCATGATCAGCCACGTGATCAGTGCATGATAGCCACGTGATCAGTGCATGATCAGTCACGTGATCAGTGCATGATCAGTCACGTGACCAGTACATGGTAGCTGTGTGATCATGCATGATCAGCCACGTGATCAGTGCATGATAGCCACGTGATCAGTGCATGATCAGCCACGTGATCAGTGCATGATCAGTCACGTGATCAGTGCATGATCAGCCACGTGATCAGTGCATGATCAGCCACGTGATCAGTGCATGTCAGCCACGTGATCAGTGCATGATAGCCACGTGATCAGTGCATGATCAGTCACGTGATCAGTGCATGATCAGTCACGTGATCAGTGTGTGATCAGCCACGTGAACAGTGCATGCTCAGTCACGTGATCAGGGCCTGCTGAGCTGCGTGATTACTGTCTGCTCATCTGCTTGACAATTGCCAGCTGAGCTGCACGATTCCTGCCTGTCATCTGCTTGACAATTGCCACCTGTGCTGCGTAATTCCTGCCTGCTCATCTGCTTGATTATTGCCAGCTGAGCAGCATGATTTCTCAGAGCTGAGTTCCATGATTATAGCCTGCTGACTGATTCCTGCCTACTCAGCTCTTTGTTCATTGCCTCCAGAGGCACATGATCAGTGTATGACACCAAACATGATCAGCACATGATCAGTCACATGATCAGTGCATGATAAGCCACGTGATCAGTGCATGATCAATTATGTGATCAGTGCATGATCAGTCATGTGACCAGTGCATGGTAGCTGCGTGATCAGTGCATGATCAGCCACGTGATCAGTGCATGATAGCCACGTGATCAGTGCATGATCAGTCACGTGATCAGTGCATGATCAGTCACGTGATCAGTGCATGATCAGTTACGTGATCAGTGCATGATCAGTCACGTGATCAGTGCATGATAGCTACGTGATCATTGCATGATCAGCCACGTGATCAGTGCATGATAGCCACGTGATCAGTGCATGATAGTCACGTGATCAGTGCATGATCAGTCACGTGATAGTGTGTGATCAGCCACGTGATCAGTGCATGATATCCACGTGATCAGTGCATGATAGCCACGTGATCAGTGCATGATCAGTCACGTGATCAGTGCATGATCAGTCACGTGATCAGTGTGATCAGCCACGTGATCAGTGCATGATGAGCCACGTGATCAGTGCATGATCAATTACGTGATCAGTGCATGATCAGTCACGTGATCAGTACATGATATCTACGTGATCAGTGCATGATCAGCCACGTGATCAGTGCATGATAGCCACGTGATCAGTGCATGATCAGCCACGTGATCAGTGCATGATCAGCCACGTGATCAGTGCATGATCAGTCACGTGATCAGTGTGATCAGCCACGTGATCAGTGCATGATCAGCCACGTGATCAGTGCATGATCAGCCACGTGATCAGTGCATGATCAGTCACGTGATCAGTGCATGATCATTCACGTGACCAGTACATGGTAGCTACGTGATCAGTGCATGATCAGCCACGTGATCAGTGCATGATAGCCACGTGATCAGTGCATGATCAGTCACGTGATCAGTGCATGATCAGTCACGTGATCAGTACATGGTAGCTGCGTGATCATGCATGATCAGCCACGTGAGCAGTGCATGATAGCCACGTGATCAGTGCATGATCAGACACGTGATCAGTGCATGATCAGCCACGTGATCAGTGCATGATAGCCACGTGATCAGTGCATGATCAGTCACGTGATCGTGTGTGATCAGCCACGTGATCAGTGCATGATATCCACGTGATCAGTGCATGATAGCCACGTGATCAGTGCATGATCATTTACGTGATCAGTGCATGATCAGTCACGTGATCGTGTGTGATCAGCCACGTGATCAGTGCATGATGAGCCACGTGATCAGTGCATGATCAATTACGTGATCAGTGCATGATCAGTCACGTGATCAGTGCATGATAGCTACGTGATCAGTGCATGATCAGCCACGTGATCAGTGCATGATAGCCACGTGATCAGTGCATGATAGCCACGTGATCAGTGCATGAGAGTCACGTGATCAGTGCATGATCAGTCACGTGATACATGTGTGATCAGCCACGTGATCAGTGCATGATGAGCCACGTGATCAGTGCATGATCAATTACGTGATCAGTGCATGATCAGTCACGTGACCAGTACATGGTTGCTACGTGATCTTGCATGATCAGCCACGTGAGCAGTGCATGATAGCCACGTGATCAGTGCATGATCAGTCACGTGATCAGTACATGATCAGTCACGTGAACAGTGCATGATCATTCACGTGATCTGTGCATGATCAGTCACGTGACCAGTATATGGTAGCTACGTGATCATTCCATGATCAGCCACGTGAGCAGTGCATGATAGCCACGTGATGTGTGCATGATCAGTTACGTGAGCAGAGTATGATCAGCCACGTGATCAGTGCATGAGTGCCACGTGATCAGTGCATGATATGTCACGTGACAGGTGTGTGATCAGCCACGTGAACAGTGCATGTTCAGCCACGTGATCAGTGCATGATAGCCACGTGATCAGTGCATGATCAGTTACGTGAGCAGTGTATGATCAGCCACGTGATCAGTGCATGGTCAGACACGTGAACAGTGTATGATCAGCCACGTGATCAGTGCATGATATCCACGTGATCAGTGCATGATCATCACGTGATCAGTGTATGATCAGCCACGTGAACAGTGCATGCTCAGTCACGTGATCAGGGCCTGCTGAGCTGCGTGATTACTGTCTGCTCATCTGCTTGACAATTGCCAGCTGAGCTGCATGATTCCTGCCTGTCATCTGCTTGACAATTGCCAGCTGTGCTGCGTAATTCCTGCCTGCTCAGCTGCTTGATTATTGCCAGCTGAGCAGCATGATTCCTCACACCTGAGTTCCATGATTATTGCCTGCTGACTGTTTGATTCGTGCCTACTCAGCTCTTTGTTTATTGCCTCCAGAGGCACATGATCAGTGTATGATAGCAAACATGATCAGCGCATGATCAGTCACATGATCAGTGCCATTAAGTCACGTGATCACTACATGATAGTCATGTGATCAGTCCATGCTCAGTCACGGTATCAGTGCATGATCAGCCACGTGATCAGTGCATGATCAGCCACGTGATCAGTTCATGATAGCCATGTGATCAGTGCATGATCAGTCACGTGATCAGTGCATGATCAGGCACGTGATCAGTGCATGATCAGCCACGTGATCAGTGCATGATCAGTCACCTGATGGGTGTATGATCAGTCACGTGACCTGTACATGGTAGCTGTGATCATGCATGATCAGCCACGTGAGCAGTGCATGATAGCCACGTGATCAGTGCATGATCAGTCACGTGATCAGTGCATGATCAGTCACGTGATCAGTGCATGATCAGCCACGTGATCAGTGCATGATCAGCCACGTGATCAGTGCATGTCAGCCACGTGATCAGTGCATGATAGCCACGTGATCAGTGCATGATCAGTCACGTGATCAGTGCATGATCAGTCACGTGATCAGTGTATGATCAGCCACGTGAACAGTGCATGCTCAGTCACGTGATCAGGGCCTGCTGAGCTGCGTGATTACTGTCTGCTCATCTGCTTGACAATTGCCAGCTGAGCTGCACGATTCCTGCCTGTCATCTGCTTGACAATTGCCACCTGTGCTGCGTAATTCCTGCCTGCTCATCTACTTGATTATTGCCAGCTGAGCAGCATGATTTCTCAGAGCTGAGTTCCATGATTATAGCCTGCTGACTGATTCCTGCCTACTCAGCTCTATGTTCATTGCCTCCAGAGGCACATGATCAGTGTATGACACCAAACATGATCAGCACATGATCAGTCACATGATCATGCATGATAAGCCACGTGATCAGTGCATGATCAATTATGTGATCAGTGCATGATCAGTCATGTGACCAGTACATGGTAGCTGCGTGATCATTGCATGATCAGCCACGTGATCAGTGCATGATAGCCACGTGATCAGTGCATGATCAGTCACGTGATCAGTGCATGATCAGTCACGTGATCAGTGCATGATCAATTACGTGATCAGTGCATGATCAGTCACGTGACCAGTGCATGGTAGCTACGTGATCATTGCATGATCAGCCACGTGATCAGTGCATGATAGCCACGTGATCAGTGCATGATAGTCACGTGATCAGTGCATGATCAGTCACGTGATACGTGTGTGATCAGCCACGTGATCAGTGCATGATATCCACGTGATCAGTGCATGATAGCCACGTGATCAGTGCATGATTAGTCACGTGATCAGTGCATGATCAGTCACGTGATCGTGTGTGATCAGCCACGTGATCAGTGCATGATGAGCCACGTGATCAGTGCATGATCAATTACGTGATCAGTGCATGATCAGTCACGTGACCAGTACATGGTAGCTACGTGATCATTGCATGATCAGCCACGTGATCAGTGCATGATAGCCACGTGATCAGTGCATGATCAGCCACGTGATCAGTGCATGAGAGCCACGTGATCAGTGCATGATCAGTCACGTGATACATGTGTGATCAGCCACGTGATCAGTGCATGATGAGCCACGTGATCAGTGCATGATCAATTACGTGATCAGTGCATGATCAGTCACGTGACCAGTACATGGTTGCAACGTGATCATTGCATGATCAGCCACGTGAGCAGTGCATGATAGCCACGTGATCAGTGCATGATCAGTCACGTGATCAGTGCATGATCAGTCACGTGATCAGTGCATGATCAGCCACGTGATCAGTGCATGATCAGTCACGTGATCAGTGCATGATAGCCACGTGATCAGTGCATGATCAGCCACGTGAGCAGTGCATGATCAGCCACGTGATCAGTGCATGATCAGTCACGTGAGCAGTGTATGATCAGCCACGTGATCAGTGCATGATATCCACGTGATCAGTGCATGATCATCACGTGATCAGTGTATGATCAGCCACGTGAACAGTGCATGCTCAGTCACGTGATCAGGGCCTGCTGAGCTGCGTGATTACTGTCTGCTCATCTGCTTGACAATTGCCAGCTGAGCTGCATGATTCCTGCCTGTCATCTGCTTGACAATTGCCAGCTGTGCTGCATAATTCCTGCCTGCTCAGCTGCTTGATTATTGCCAGCTGAGCAGCATGATTCCTCACACCTGAGTTCCATGATTATTGCCTGCTGACTGTTTGATTCGTGCCTACTCAGCTCTTTGTTTATTGCCTCCAGAGGCACATGATCAGTGTATGATAGCAAACATGATCAGCGCATGATCAGTCACATGATCAGCGCCATTAAGTCACGTGATCACTACATGATAGTCATGTGATCAGTCCATGCTCAGTCACGGTATCAGTGCATGATCAGCCACGTGATCAGTGCATGATCAGCCACGTGATCAGTGCATGATAGCTATGTGATCAGTGCATGATTTGTCACGTGATCAGTGCATGATCAGGCAGGTGATCAGTGCATGATCAGCCACGTGATCAGTGCATGATCAGTCACCTGATGGGTGTATGATCAGTCACGTGACCAGTACATGGTAGCTACATGATCATTGCATGATCAGCCACGTGAGTAGTGCATGATAGCCACGTGATCAGTGCATGATCAGTCACGTGATCAGTGCATGATCAGCCACGTGATCAGTGCATGATAGCCACGTGATCAGTGCATGATCAGTCACGTGATCAGTGCATGATCAGTCACGTGATCAGTGCATGATCAGCCACGTGATCAGTGCATGATCAGCCACGTGATCAGTGCATGATCAGCCACGTGATCAGTGCATGATCAGTCACGTGATCAGTGCATGATCAGTCACGTGATCAGTACATGTAGCTACATGATCAGTGCATGATCAGTCACGTGATCAGTGCATGATAGCCACGTGATCAGTGCATGATCAGTCACGTGATCAGTGCATGATCAGTCACGTGACCAGTACATGGTAGCTGTGTGATCATGCATGATCAGCCACGTGATCAGTGCATGATAGCCACGTGATCAGTGCATGATCAGCCACGTGATCAGTGCATGATCAGTCACGTGATCAGTGCATGATCAGCCACGTGATCAGTGCATGATCAGCCACGTGATCAGTGCATGTCAGCCACGTGATCAGTGCATGATAGCCACGTGATCAGTGCATGATCAGTCACGTGATCAGTGCATGATCAGTCACGTGATCAGTGTGTGATCAGCCACGTGAACAGTGCATGCTCAGTCACGTGATCAGGGCCTGCTGAGCTGCGTGATTACTGTCTGCTCATCTGCTTGACAATTGCCAGCTGAGCTGCACGATTCCTGCCTGTCATCTGCTTGACAATTGCCACCTGTGCTGCGTAATTCCTGCCTGCTCATCTGCTTGATTATTGCCAGCTGAGCAGCATGATTTCTCAGAGCTGAGTTCCATGATTATAGCCTGCTGACTGATTCCTGCCTACTCAGCTCTTTGTTCATTGCCTCCAGAGGCACATGATCAGTGTATGACACCAAACATGATCAGCACATGATCAGTCACATGATCAGTGCATGATAAGCCACGTGATCAGTGCATGATCAATCATGTGATCAGTGCATGATCAGTCATGTGACCAGTACATGGTAGCTGCGTGATCAGTGCATGATCAGCCACGTGATCAGTGCATGATAGCCACGTGATCAGTGCATGATCAGTCACGTGATCAGTGCATGATCAGTCACGTGATCAGTGCATGATCAATTACGTGATCAGTGCATGATCAGTCACGTGATCAGTGCATGGTAGCTACGTGATCATTGCATGATCAGCCACGTGATCAGTGCATGATAGCCACGTGATCAGTGCATGATCAGTCACGTGATCAGTGCATGATCAGTCACGTGATACGTGTGTGATCAGCCACGTGATCAGTGCATGATATCCACGTGATCAGTGCATGATAGCCACGTGATCAGTGCATGATCATTCACGTGATCAGTGCATGATCAGTCACGTGATCGTGTGATCAGCCACGTGATCAGTGCATGATGAGCCACGTGATCAGTGCATGATCAATCACGTGATCAGTGCATGATCAGTCACGTGACCAGTACATGGTATCTACGTGATCATTGCATGATCAGCCACGTGATCAGTGCATGATAGCCACGTGATCAGTGCATGATCAGCCACGTGATCAGTGCATGATCAGCCACGTGATCAGTGCATGATCAGTCACGTGATCAGTGTGATCAGCCACGTGATCAGTGCATGATCAGCCACGTGATCAGTGCATGATCAGCCACGTGATCAGTGCATGATCAGTCACGTGATCAGTGCATGATCATTCACGTGATCAGTACATGGTAGCTACATGATCAGTGCATGATCAGCCACGTGATCAGTGCATGATAGCCACGTGATCAGTGCATGATCAGTCACGTGATCAGTGCATGATCAGTCACGTGATCAGTGCATGGTAGCTGCGTGATCATGCATGATCAGCCACGTGATCAGTGCATGATAGCCACGTGATCAGTGCATGATCAGACACGTGATCAGTGCATGATCAGCCACGTGATCAGTGCATGATAGCCACGTGATCAGTGCATGATCAGTCACGTGATCAGTGTGTGATCAGCCACGTGATCAGTGCATGATAGCCACGTGATCAGTGCATGATAGCCACGTGATCAGTGCATGATCAGTCACGTGATCAGTGCATGATCAGTCACGTGATCGTGCATGATCAGCCACGTGATCAGTGCATGATCAGCCACGTGATCAGTGCATGATCAATTACGTGATCAGTGCATGATCAGTCACGTGATCAGTGCATGATAGCTACGTGATCATTGCATGATCAGCCACGTGATCAGTGCATGATAGCCACGTGATCAGTGCATGATAGCCACGTGATCAGTGCATGAGACACGTGATCAGTGCATGATCAGTCACGTGATACATGTGTGATCAGCCACGTGATCAGTGCATGATGAGCCACGTGATCAGTGCATGATCAATTACGTGATCAGTGCATGATCAGTCACGTGACCAGTACATGGTTGCTACGTGATCTTGCATGATCAGCCACGTGAGCAGTGCATGATAGCCACGTGATCAGTGCATGATCAGTCACGTGATCAGTACATGATCAGTCACGTGAACAGTGCATGATCATTGACGTGATCTGTGCATGATCAGTCACGTGACCAGTATATGGTAGCTACGTGATCATTCCATGATCAGCCACGTGAGCAGTGCATGATAGCCACGTGATGTGTGCATGATCAGTTACGTGAGCAGAGTATGATCAGCCACGTGATCAGTGCATGAGTGCCACGTGATCAGTGCATGATATGTCACGTGACAGGTGTGTGATCAGCCACGTGAACAGTGCATGTTCAGCCACGTGATCAGTGCATGATAGCCACGTGATCAGTGCATGATCAGTTACGTGAGCAGTGTATGATCAGCCACGTGATCAGTGCATGGTCAGACACGTGAACAGTGTATGATCAGCCACGTGATCAGTGCATGATATCCACGTGATCAGTGCATGATCATCACGTGATCAGTGTATGATCAGCCACGTGAACAGTGCATGCTCAGTCACGTGATCAGGGCCTGCTGAGCTGCGTGATTACTGTCTGCTCATCTGCTTGACAATTGCCAGCTGAGCTGCATGATTCCTGCCTGTCATCTGCTTGACAATTGCCAGCTGTGCTGCGTAATTCCTGCCTGCTCAGCTGCTTGATTATTGCCAGCTGAGCAGCATGATTCCTCACACCTGAGTTCCATGATTATTGCCTGCTGACTGTTTGATTCGTGCCTACTCAGCTCTTTGTTTATTGCCTCCAGAGGCACATGATCAGTGTATGATAGCAAACATGATCAGCGCATGATCAGTCACATGATCAGTGCCATTAAGTCACGTGATCACTACATGATAGTCATGTGATCAGTCCATGCTCAGTCACGGTATCAGTGCATGATCAGCCACGTGATCAGTGCATGATCAGCCACGTGATCAGTGCATGATAGCCATGTGATCAGTGCATGATCAGTCACGTGATCAGTGCATGATCAGTCACGTGATCAGTGCATGATCAGCCACGTGATCAGTGCATGATCAGTCACCTGATGGGTGTATGATCAGTCACGTGACCTGTACATGGTAGCTACGTGATCATGCATGATCAGCCACGTGATCAGTGCATGATAGCCACGTGATCAGTGCATGATCAGTCACGTGATCAGTGCATGATCAGTCACGTGATCAGTGCATGATCAGCCACGTGATCAGTGCATGATCAGCCACGTGATCAGTGCATGTCAGCCACGTGATCAGTGCATGATCAGCCACGTGATCAGTGCATGATCAGTCACGTGATCAGTGCATGATCAGTCACGTGATCAGTGTGTGATCAGCCACGTGAACAGTGCATGCTCAGTCACGTGATCAGGGCCTGCTGAGCTGCGTGATTACTGTCTGCTCATCTGCTTGACAATTGCCAGCTGAGCTGCACGATTCCTGCCTGTCATCTGCTTGACAATTGCCACCTGTGCTGCGTAATTCCTGCCTGCTCATCTACTTGATTATTGCCAGCTGAGCAGCATGATTTCTCAGAGCTGAGTTCCATGATTATAGCCTGCTGACTGATTCCTGCCTACTCAGCATTGCCTCCAGAGGCACATGATCAGTGTATGACACCAAACATGATCAGCACATGATCAGTCACATGATCATGCATGATAAGCCACGTGATCAGTGCATGATCAATTATGTGATCAGTGCATGATCAGTCATGTGATCAGTACATGGTAGCTGCGTGATCAGTGCATGATCAGCCACGTGATCAGTGCATGATAGCCACGTGATCAGTGCATGATCAGTCACGTGATCAGTGCATGATCAGTCACGTGATCAGTGCATGATCAGTTACGTGATCAGTGCATGATCAGTCACGTGACCAGTGCATGGTAGCTACGTGATCATTGCATGATCAGCCACGTGATCAGTGCATGATAGCCACGTGATCAGTGCATGATAGTCACGTGATCAGTGCATGATCAGTCACGTGATACGTGTGTGATCAGCCACGTGATCAGTGCATGATATCCACGTGATCAGTGCATGATAGCCACGTGATCAGTGCATGATCAGTCACGTGATCAGTGCATGATCAGTCACGTGATCGTGTGTGATCAGCCACGTGATCAGTGCATGATGAGCCACGTGATCAGTGCATGATCAATTACGTGATCAGTGCATGATCAGTCACGTGACCAGTACATGGTAGCTACGTGATCATTGCATGATCAGCCACGTGATCAGTGCATGATAGCCACGTGATCAGTGCATGATCAGCCACGTGATCAGTGCATGAGAGCCACGTGATCAGTGCATGATCAGTCACGTGATCATGTGTGATCAGCCACGTGATCAGTGCATGATGAGCCACGTGATCAGTGCATGATCAATTACGTGATCAGTGCATGATCAGTCACGTGACCAGTGCATGGTTGCAACGTGATCATTGCATGATCAGCCACGTGAGCAGTGCATGATAGCCACGTGATCAGTGCATGATCAGTCACGTGATCAGTGCATGATCAGTCACGTGATCAGTGCATGATCAGCCACGTGATCAGTGCATGATCAGTCACGTGATCAGTGCATGATAGCCACGTGATCAGTGCATGATCAGCCACGTGAGCAGTGCATGATCAGCCACGTGATCAGTGCATGATCAGTCACGTGATCAGTGTATGATCAGCCACGTGATCAGTGCATGATATCCACGTGATCAGTGCATGATCATCACGTGATCAGTGTATGATCAGCCACGTGAACAGTGCATGCTCAGTCACGTGATCAGGGCCTGCTGAGCTGCGTGATTACTGTCTGCTCATCTGCTTGACAATTGCCAGCTGAGCTGCATGATTCCTGCCTGTCATCTGCTTGACAATTGCCAGCTGTGCTGCGTAATTCCTGCCTGCTCAGCTGCTTGATTATTGCCAGCTGAGCAGCATGATTCCTCACACCTGAGTTCCATGATTATTGCCTGCTGACTGTTTGATTCGTGCCTACTCAGCTCTTTGTTTATTGCCTCCAGAGGCACATGATCAGTGTATGATAGCAAACATGATCAGCGCATGATCAGTCACATGATCAGCGCCATTAAGTCACGTGATCACTACATGATAGTCATGTGATCAGTCCATGCTCAGTCACGGTATCAGTGCATGATCAGCCACGTGATCAGTGCATGATCAGCCACGTGATCAGTGCATGATAGCCATGTGATCAGTGCATGATCAGTCACGTGATCAGTGCATGATCAGGCAGGTGATCAGTGCATGATCAGCCACGTGATCAGTGCATGATCAGTCACCTGATGGGTGTATGATCAGTCACGTGACCTGTACATGGTAGCTACATGATCATTGCATGATCAGCCACGTGAGTAGTGCATGATAGCCACGTGATCAGTGCATGATCAGTCACGTGATCAGTGCATGATCAGCCACGTGATCAGTGCATGATAGCCACGTGATCAGTGCATGATCAGTCACGTGATCAGTGCATGATCAGTCACGTGATCAGTGCATGATCAGCCACGTGATCAGTGCATGATCAGCCACGTGATCAGTGCATGATCAGCCACGTGATCAGTGCATGATCAGTCACGTGATCAGTGCATGATCAGTCACGTGATCAGTACATGTAGCTACGTGATCAGTGCATGATCAGCCACGTGATCAGTGCATGATAGCCACGTGATCAGTGCATGATCAGTCACGTGATCAGTGCATGATCAGTCACGTGACCAGTACATGGTAGCTGTGTGATCATGCATGATCAGCCACGTGATCAGTGCATGATAGCCACGTGATCAGTGCATGATCAGCCACGTGATCAGTGCATGATCAGTCACGTGATCAGTGCATGATCAGCCACGTGATCAGTGCATGATCAGCCACGTGATCAGTGCATGATCAGCCACGTGATCAGTGCATGATAGCCACGTGATCAGTGCATGATCAGTCACGTGATCAGTGCATGATCAGTCACGTGATCAGTGTGTGATCAGCCACGTGAACAGTGCATGCTCAGTCACGTGATCAGGGCCTGCTGAGCTGCGTGATTACTGTCTGCTCATCTGCTTGACAATTGCCAGCTGAGCTGCACGATTCCTGCCTGTCATCTGCTTGACAATTGCCAGCTGTGCTGCGTAATTCCTGCCTGCTCATCTGCTTGATTATTGCCAGCTGAGCAGCATGATTTCTCACAGCTGAGTTCCATGATTATTGCCTGCTGACTGATTCGTGCCTACTCAGCTCTTTGTTCATTGCCTCCAGAGGCACATGATCAGTGTATGACACCAAACATGATCAGCACATGATCAGTCACATGATCAGTGCATGATAAGCCACGTGATCAGTGCATGATCAATTATGTGATCAGTGCATGATCAGTCATGTGATCAGTGCATGGTAGCTGCGTGATCAGTGCATGATCAGCCACGTGATCAGTGCATGATAGCCACGTGATCAGTGCATGATCAGTCACGTGATCAGTGCATGATCAGTCACGTGATCAGTGCATGATCAGTCACGTGATCAGTGCATGATCAGTCACGTGATCAGTGCATGGTAGCTACGTGATCATTGCATGATCAGCCACGTGATCAGTGCATGATAGCCACGTGATCAGTGCATGATCAGTCACGTGATCAGTGCATGATCAGTCACGTGATCGTGTGTGATCAGCCACGTGATCAGTGCATGATATCCACGTGATCAGTGCATGATAGCCACGTGATCAGTGCATGATCAGTCACGTGATCAGTGCATGATCAGTCACGTGATCAGTGCATGATCAGCCACGTGATCAGTGCATGATCAGCCACGTGATCAGTGCATGATCAATCACGTGATCAGTGCATGATCAGTCACGTGATCAGTACATGGTAGCTACGTGATCAGTGCATGATCAGCCACGTGATCAGTGCATGATAGCCACGTGATCAGTGCATGATCAGCCACGTGATCAGTGCATGATCAGCCACGTGATCAGTGCATGATCAGTCACGTGATCATGTGTGATCAGCCACGTGATCAGTGCATGATCAGCCACGTGATCAGTGCATGATCAGCCACGTGATCAGTGCATGATCAGTCACGTGATCAGTGCATGATCATTCACGTGATCAGTACATGGTAGCTACGTGATCAGTGCATGATCAGCCACGTGATCAGTGCATGATAGCCACGTGATCAGTGCATGATCAGTCACGTGATCAGTGCATGATCAGTCACGTGATCAGTGCATGGTAGCTGCGTGATCATGCATGATCAGCCACGTGATCAGTGCATGATAGCCACGTGATCAGTGCATGATCAGACACGTGATCAGTGCATGATCAGCCACGTGATCAGTGCATGATAGCCACGTGATCAGTGCATGATCAGTCACGTGATCAGTGTGTGATCAGCCACGTGATCAGTGCATGATAGCCACGTGATCAGTGCATGATAGCCACGTGATCAGTGCATGATCAGTCACGTGATCAGTGCATGATCAGTCACGTGATCAGTGTGTGATCAGCCACGTGATCAGTGCATGATCAGCCACGTGATCAGTGCATGATCAATTACGTGATCAGTGCATGATCAGTCACGTGATCAGTGCATGATAGCTACGTGATCATTGCATGATCAGCCACGTGATCAGTGCATGATAGCCACGTGATCAGTGCATGATAGCCACGTGATCAGTGCATGAGAGTCACGTGATCAGTGCATGATCAGTCACGTGATACATGTGTGATCAGCCACGTGATCAGTGCATGATGAGCCACGTGATCAGTGCATGATCAATTACGTGATCAGTGCATGATCAGTCACGTGACCAGTACATGGTTGCTACGTGATCTTGCATGATCAGCCACGTGAGCAGTGCATGATAGCCACGTGATCAGTGCATGATCAGTCACGTGATCAGTACATGATCAGTCACGTGAACAGTGCATGATCATTCACGTGATCTGTGCATGATCAGTCACGTGACCAGTATATGGTAGCTACGTGATCATTCCATGATCAGCCACGTGAGCAGTGCATGATAGCCACGTGATGTGTGCATGATCAGTTACGTGAGCAGAGTATGATCAGCCACGTGATCAGTGCATGAGTGCCACGTGATCAGTGCATGATATGTCACGTGACAGGTGTGTGATCAGCCACGTGAACAGTGCATGTTCAGCCACGTGATCAGTGCATGATAGCCACGTGATCAGTGCATGATCAGTTACGTGAGCAGTGTATGATCAGCCACGTGATCAGTGCATGGTCAGACACGTGAACAGTGTATGATCAGCCACGTGATCAGTGCATGATATCCACGTGATCAGTGCATGATCATCACGTGATCAGTGTATGATCAGCCACGTGAACAGTGCATGCTCAGTCACGTGATCAGGGCCTGCTGAGCTGCGTGATTACTGTCTGCTCATCTGCTTGACAATTGCCAGCTGAGCTGCATGATTCCTGCCTGTCATCTGCTTGACAATTGCCAGCTGTGCTGCGTAATTCCTGCCTGCTCAGCTGCTTGATTATTGCCAGCTGAGCAGCATGATTCCTCACACCTGAGTTCCATGATTATTGCCTGCTGACTGTTTGATTCGTGCCTACTCAGCTCTTTGTTTATTGCCTCCAGAGGCACATGATCAGTGTATGATAGCAAACATGATCAGCGCATGATCAGTCACATGATCAGTGCCATTAAGTCACGTGATCACTACATGATAGTCATGTGATCAGTCCATGCTCAGTCACGGTATCAGTGCATGATCAGCCACGTGATCAGTGCATGATCAGCCACGTGATCAGTGCATGATAGCCATGTGATCAGTGCATGATTTGTCACGTGATCAGTGCATGATCAGTCACGTGATCAGTGCATGATCAGCCACGTGATCAGTGCATGATCAGTCACCTGATGGGTGTATGATCAGTCACGTGACCTGTACATGGTAGCTGCGTGATCATGCATGATCAGCCACGTGAGCAGTGCATGATAGCCACGTGATCAGTGCATGATCAGTCACGTGATCAGTGCATGATCAGTCACGTGATCAGTGCATGATCAGCCACGTGATCAGTGCATGATCAGCCACGTGATCAGTGCATGTCAGCCACGTGATCAGTGCATGATCAGCCACGTGATCAGTGCATGATCAGTCACGTGATCAGTGCATGATCAGTCACGTGATCAGTGTATGATCAGCCACGTGAACAGTGCATGCTCAGTCACGTGATCAGGGCCTGCTGAGCTGCGTGATTACTGTCTGCTCATCTGCTTGACAATTGCCAGCTGAGCTGCACGATTCCTGCCTGTCATCTGCTTGACAATTGCCACCTGTGCTGCGTAATTCCTGCCTGCTCATCTACTTGATTATTGCCAGCTGAGCAGCATGATTTCTCAGAGCTGAGTTCCATGATTATAGCCTGCTGACTGATTCCTGCCTACTCAGCTCTATGTTCATTGCCTCCAGAGGCACATGATCAGTGTATGACACCAAACATGATCAGCACATGATCAGTCACATGATCATGCATGATAAGCCACGTGATCAGTGCATGATCAATTATGTGATCAGTGCATGATCAGTCATGTGACCAGTACATGGTAGCTGCGTGATCAGTGCATGATCAGCCACGTGATCAGTGCATGATAGCCACGTGATCAGTGCATGATCAGTCACGTGATCAGTGCATGATCAGTCACGTGATCAGTGCATGATCAGTTACGTGATCAGTGCATGATCAGTCACGTGACCAGTGCATGGTAGCTACGTGATCATTGCATGATCAGCCACGTGATCAGTGCATGATAGCCACGTGATCAGTGCATGATAGTCACGTGATCAGTGCATGATCAGTCACGTGATACGTGTGTGATCAGCCACGTGATCAGTGCATGATATCCACGTGATCAGTGCATGATAGCCACGTGATCAGTGCATGATCAGTCACGTGATCAGTGCATGATCAGTCACGTGATCGTGTGTGATCAGCCACGTGATCAGTGCATGATGAGCCACGTGATCAGTGCATGATCAATTACGTGATCAGTGCATGATCAGTCACGTGACCAGTACATGGTAGCTACGTGATCATTGCATGATCAGCCACGTGATCAGTGCATGATAGCCACGTGATCAGTGCATGATCAGCCACGTGATCAGTGCATGATCAGCCACGTGATCAGTGCATGATCAGTCACGTGATCATGTGTGATCAGCCACGTGATCAGTGCATGATGAGCCACGTGATCAGTGCATGATCAATTACGTGATCAGTGCATGATCAGTCACGTGACCAGTACATGGTAGCAACGTGATCATTGCATGATCAGCCACGTGAGCAGTGCATGATAGCCACGTGATCAGTGCATGATCAGTCACGTGATCAGTGCATGATCAGTCACGTGATCAGTGCATGATCATTGACGTGATCAGTGCATGATCAGTCACGTGATCAGTGCATGATAGCCACGTGATCAGTGCATGATCAGCCACGTGAGCAGTGCATGATCAGCCACGTGATCAGTGCATGATCAGTTACGTGATCAGTGTATGATCAGCCACGTGATCAGTGCATGATATCCACGTGATCAGTGCATGATCATCACGTGATCAGTGTATGATCAGCCACGTGAACAGTGCATGCTCAGTCACGTGATCAGGGCCTGCTGAGCTGCGTGATTACTGTCTGCTCATCTGCTTGACAATTGCCAGCTGAGCTGCATGATTCCTGCCTGTCATCTGCTTGACAATTGCCAGCTGTGCTGCGTAATTCCTGCCTGCTCAGCTGCTTGATTATTGCCAGCTGAGCAGCATGATTCCTCACACCTGAGTTCCATGATTATTGCCTGCTGACTGTTTGATTCGTGCCTACTCAGCTCTTTGTTTATTGCCTCCAGAGGCACATGATCAGTGTATGATAGCAAACATGATCAGCGCATGATCAGTCACATGATCAGCGCCATTAAGTCACGTGATCACTACATGATAGTCATGTGATCAGTCCATGCTCAGTCACGGTATCAGTGCATGATCAGCCACGTGATCAGTGCATGATCAGCCACGTGATCAGTTCATGATAGCCATGTGATCAGTGCATGATTTGTCACGTGATCAGTGCATGATCAGGCAGGTGATCAGTGCATGATCATCCACGTGATCAGTGCATGATCAGTCACCTGATGGGTGTATGATCAGTCACGTGACCTGTACATGGTAGCTACATGATCATTGCATGATCAGCCACGTGAGTAGTGCATGATAGCCACGTGATCAGTGCATGATCAGTCACGTGATCAGTGCATGATCAGCCACGTGATCAGTGCATGATAGCCACGTGATCAGTGCATGATCAGTCACGTGATCAGTGCATGATCAGTCACGTGATCAGTGCATGATCAGCCACGTGATCAGTGCATGATCAGCCACGTGATCAGTGCATGATCAGCCACGTGATCAGTGCATGATCAGTCACGTGATCAGTGCATGATCAGTCACGTGATCAGTACATGTAGCTACGTGATCATTGCATGATCAGTCACGTGATCAGTGCATGATAGCCACGTGATCAGTGCATGATCAGTCACGTGATCAGTGCATGATCAGTCACGTGACCAGTACATGGTAGCTGTGTGATCATGCATGATCAGCCACGTGAGCAGTGCATGATAGCCACGTGATCAGTGCATGATCAGCCACGTGATCAGTGCATGATCAGTCACGTGATCAGTGCATGATCAGCCACGTGATCAGTGCATGATCAGCCACGTGATCAGTGCATGATCAGCCACGTGATCAGTGCATGATAGCCACGTGATCAGTGCATGATCAGTCACGTGATCAGTGCATGATCAGTCACGTGATCAGTGTATGATCAGCCACGTGAACAGTGCATGCTCAGTCACGTGATCAGGGCCTGCTGAGCTGCGTGATTACTGTCTGCTCATCTGCTTGACAATTGCCAGCTGAGCTGCACGATTCCTGCCTGTCATCTGCTTGACAATTGCCAGCTGTGCTGCGTAATTCCTGCCTGCTCATCTGCTTGATTATTGCCAGCTGAGCAGCATGATTTCTCAGAGCTGAGTTCCATGATTATTGCCTGCTGACTGATTCGTGCCTACTCAGCTCTTTGTTCATTGCCTCCAGAGGCACATGATCAGTGTATGACACCAAACATGATCAGCACATGATCAGTCACATGATCAGTGCATGATAAGCCACGTGATCAGTGCATGATCAGTCATGTGATCAGTGCATGATCAGTCATGTGATCAGTACATGGTAGCTGCGTGATCAGTGCATGATCAGCCACGTGATCAGTGCATGATAGCCACGTGATCAGTGCATGATCAGTCACGTGATCAGTGCATGATCAGTCACGTGATCAGTGCATGATCAGTTACGTGATCAGTGCATGATCAGTCACGTGACCAGTGCATGGTAGCTACGTGATCATTGCATGATCAGCCACGTGATCAGTGCATGATAGCCACGTGATCAGTGCATGATCAGTCACGTGATCAGTGCATGATCAGTCACGTGATAGTGCATGATCAGCCACGTGATCAGTGCATGATATCCACGTGATCAGTGCATGATAGCCACGTGATCAGTGCATGATCATTCACGTGATCAGTGCATGATCAGTCACGTGATCGTGTGTGATCAGCCACGTGATCAGTGCATGATGAGCCACGTGATCAGTGCATGATCAATTACGTGATCAGTGCATGATCAGTCACGTGATCAGTACATGGTATCTACGTGATCAGTGCATGATCAGCCACGTGATCAGTGCATGATAGCCACGTGATCAGTGCATGATCAGCCACGTGATCAGTGCATGATCAGCCACGTGATCAGTGCATGATCAGTCACGTGATCATGTGATCAGCCACGTGATCAGTGCATGATCAGCCACGTGATCAGTGCATGATCAGCCACGTGATCAGTGCATGATCAGTCACGTGATCAGTGCATGATCATTCACGTGACCAGTACATGATAGCTACGTGATCAGTGCATGATCAGCCACGTGATCAGTGCATGATAGCCACGTGATCAGTGCATGATCAGTCACGTGATCAGTGCATGATCAGTCACGTGATCAGTGCATGGTAGCTGCGTGATCATGCATGATCAGCCACGTGATCAGTGCATGATAGCCACGTGATCAGTGCATGATCAGACACGTGATCAGTGCATGATCAGCCACGTGATCAGTGCATGATAGCCACGTGATCAGTGCATGATCAGTCACGTGATCGTGTGTGATCAGCCACGTGATCAGTGCATGATATCCACGTGATCAGTGCATGATAGCCACGTGATCAGTGCATGATCAGTCACGTGATCAGTGCATGATCAGTCACGTGATAGTGCATGATCAGCCACGTGATCAGTGCATGATCAGCCACGTGATCAGTGCATGATCAATTACGTGATCAGTGCATGATCAGTCACGTGATCAGTGCATGATAGCTACGTGATCATTGCATGATCAGCCACGTGATCAGTGCATGATAGCCACGTGATCAGTGCATGATAGCCACGTGATCAGTGCATGAGACTCACGTGATCAGTGCATGATCAGTCACGTGATACATGTGTGATCAGCCACGTGATCAGTGCATGATGAGCCACGTGATCAGTGCATGATCAATTACGTGATCAGTGCATGATCAGTCACGTGACCAGTACATGGTTACTACGTGATCTTGCATGATCAGCCACGTGAGCAGTGCATGATAGCCACGTGATCAGTGCATGATCAGTCACGTGATCAGTGCATGATCAGTCACGTGATCAGTGCATGATCATTCACGTGATCAGTGCATGATCAGTCACGTGACCAGTATATGGTAGCTACGTGATCATTGCATGATCAGCCACGTGATCAGTGCATGATAGCCACGTGATCAGTGCATGATAGTCACGTGATCAGTGTGTGATCAGCCACGTGATCAGTGCATGATCAGCCACGTGATCAGTGCATGATAGCCACGTGATCAGTGCATGATCAGTTACGTGAGCAGTGTATGATCAGCCACGTGATCAGTGCATGGTCAGACACGTGATCAGTGTATGATCAGCCACGTGATCAGTGCATGATATCCACGTGATCAGTGCATGATCATCACGTGATCAGTGTATGATCAGCCACGTGAACAGTGCATGCTCAGTCACGTGATCAGGGCCTGCTGAGCTGCGTGATTACTGTCTGCTCATCTGCTTGACAATTGCCAGCTGAGCTGCATGATTCCTGCCTGTCATCTGCTTGACAATTGCCAGCTGTGCTGCGTAATTCCTGCCTGCTCAGCTGCTTGATTATTGCCAGCTGAGCAGCATGATTCATCACACCTGAGTTCCATGATTATTGCCTGCTGACTGTTTGATTCGTGCCTACTCAGCTCTTTGTTTATTGCCTCCAGAGGCACATGATCAGTGTATGATAGCAAACATGATCAGCGCATGATCAGTCACATGATCAGTGCCATTAAGTCACGTGATCACTACATGATAGTCATGTGATCAGTCCATGCTCAGTCACGGTATCAGTGCATGATCAGCCACGTGATCAGTGCATGATCAGCCACGTGATCAGTGCATGATAGCCATGTGATCAGTGCATGATCAGTCACGTGATCAGTGCATGATCAGTCACGTGATCAGTGCATGATCAGCCACGTGATCAGTGCATGATCAGTCACCTGATGGGTGTATGATCAGTCACGTGACCTGTACATGGTAGCTACGTGATCATGCATGATCAGCCACGTGAGCAGTGCATGATAGCCACGTGATCAGTGCATGATCAGCCACGTGATCAGTGCATGATCAGTCACGTGATCAGTGCATGATCAGCCACGTGATCAGTGCATGATCAGCCACGTGATCAGTGCATGATCAGCCACGTGATCAGTGCATGATAGCCACGTGATCAGTGCATGATCAGTCACGTGATCAGTGCATGATCAGTCACGTGATCAGTGTATGATCAGCCACGTGAACAGTGCATGCTCAGTCACGTGATCAGGGCCTGCTGAGCTGCGTGATTACTGTCTGCTCATCTGCTTGACAATTGCCAGCTGAGCTGCACGATTCCTGCCTGTCATCTGCTTGACAATTGCCACCTGTGCTGCGTAATTCCTGCCTGCTCAGCTACTTGATTATTGCCAGCTGAGCAGCATGATTTCTCAGAGCTGAGTTCCATGATTATTGCCTGCTGACTGATTCCTGCCTACTCAGCTCTATGTTCATTGCCTCCAGAGGCACATGATCAGTGTATGACACCAAACATGATCAGCACATGATCAGTCACATGATCATGCATGATAAGCCACGTGATCAGTGCATGATCAGTTATGTGATCAGTGCATGATCAGTCATGTGACCAGTACATGGTAGCTGCGTGATCATTGCATGATCAGCCACGTGATCAGTGCATGATAGCCACGTGATCAGTGCATGATCAGTCACGTGATCAGTGCATGATCAGTCACGTGATCAGTGCATGATCAGTTACGTGATCAGTGCATGATCAGTCACGTGACCAGTGCATGGTAGCTACGTGATCATTGCATGATCAGCCACGTGATCAGTGCATGATAGCCACGTGATCAGTGCATGATAGTCACGTGATCAGTGCATGATCAGTCACGTGATACGTGTGTGATCAGCCACGTGATCAGTGCATGATATCCACGTGATCAGTGCATGATAGCCACGTGATCAGTGCATGATTAGTCACGTGATCAGTGCATGATCAGTCACGTGATCGTGTGTGATCAGCCACGTGATCAGTGCATGATGAGCCACGTGATCAGTGCATGATCAATTACGTGATCAGTGCATGATCAGTCACGTGACCAGTACATGGTAGCTACGTGATCATTGCATGATCAGCCACGTGATCAGTGCATGATAGCCACGTGATCAGTGCATGATCAGCCACGTGATCAGTGCATGATCAGCCACGTGATCAGTGCATGATCAGTCACGTGATACATGTGTGATCAGCCACGTGATCAGTGCATGATGAGCCACGTGATCAGTGCATGATCAATTACGTGATCAGTGCATGATCAGTCACGTGACCAGTGCATGGTAGCCACGTGATCAGTGCATGATCAGCCACGTGAGCAGTGCATGATAGCCACGTGATCAGTGCATGATCAGTCACGTGATCAGTGCATGATCAGTCACGTGATCAGTGCATGATCAGCCACGTGATCAGTGCATGATCAGTCACGTGATCAGTGCATGATAGCCACGTGATCAGTGCATGATCAGCCACGTGAGCAGTGCATGATCAGCCACGTGATCAGTGCATGATCAGACACGTGATCAGTGTATGATCAGCCACGTGATCAGTGCATGATATCCACGTGATCAGTGCATGATCATCACGTGATCAGTGTATGATCAGCCACGTGAACAGTGCATGCTCAGTCACGTGATCAGGGCCTGCTGAGCTGCGTGATTACTGTCTGCTCATCTGCTTGACAATTGCCAGCTGAGCTGCATGATTCCTGCCTGTCATCTGCTTGACAATTGCCAGCTGTGCTGCGTAATTCCTGCCTGCTCAGCTGCTTGATTATTGCCAGCTGAGCAGCATGATTCCTCACACCTGAGTTCCATGATTATTGCCTGCTGACTGTTTGATTCGTGCCTACTCAGCTCTTTGTTTATTGCCTCCAGAGGCACATGATCAGTGTATGATAGCAAACATGATCAGCGCATGATCAGTCACATGATCAGCGCCATTAAGTCACGTGATCACTACATGATAGTCATGTGATCAGTCCATGCTCAGTCACGGTATCAGTGCATGATCAGCCACGTGATCAGTGCATGATCAGCCAGGTGATCAGTTCATGATAGCCATGTGATCAGTGCATGATTTGTCACGTGATCAGTGCATGATCAGGCAGGTGATCAGTGCATGATCAGCCACGTGATCAGTGCATGATCAGTCACCTGATGGGTGTATGATCAGTCACGTGACCGTACATGGTAGCTACATGATCATTGCATGATCAGCCACGTGAGTAGTGCATGATAGCCACGTGATCAGTGCATGATCAGTCACGTGATCAGTGCATGATCAGCCACGTGATCAGTGCATGATAGCCACGTGATCAGTGCATGATCAGTCACGTGATCAGTGCATGATCAGTCACGTGATCAGTGCATGATCAGCCACGTGATCAGTGCATGATCAGCCACGTGATCAGTGCATGATCAGCCACGTGATCAGTGCATGATCAGTCACGTGATCAGTGCATGATCAGTCACGTGACCAGTACATGTAGCTACGTGATCAGTGCATGATCAGCCACGTGATCAGTGCATGATAGCCACGTGATCAGTGCATGATCAGTCACGTGATCAGTGCATGATCAGTCACGTGACCAGTACATGGTAGCTGTGTGATCATGCATGATCAGCCACGTGATCAGTGCATGATAGCCACGTGATCAGTGCATGATCAGCCACGTGATCAGTGCATGATCAGTCACGTGATCAGTGCATGATCAGCCACGTGATCAGTGCATGATCAGCCACGTGATCAGTGCATGATCAGCCACGTGATCAGTGCATGATAGCCACGTGATCAGTGCATGATCAGTCACGTGATCAGTGCATGATCAGTCACGTGATCAGTGTGTGATCAGCCACGTGAACAGTGCATGCTCAGTCACGTGATCAGGGCCTGCTGAGCTGCGTGATTACTGTCTGCTCATCTGCTTGACAATTGCCAGCTGAGCTGCACGATTCCTGCCTGTCATCTGCTTGACAATTGCCACCTGTGCTGCGTAATTCCTGCCTGCTCATCTGCTTGATTATTGCCAGCTGAGCAGCATGATTTCTCAGAGCTGAGTTCCATGATTATTGCCTGCTGACTGATTCCTGCCTACTCAGCTCTTTGTTCATTGCCTCCAGAGGCACATGATCAGTGTATGACACCAAACATGATCAGCACATGATCAGTCACATGATCAGTGCATGATAAGCCACGTGATCAGTGCATGATCAATCATGTGATCAGTGCATGATCAGTCATGTGATCAGTGCATGGTAGCTGCGTGATCAGTGCATGATCAGCCACGTGATCAGTGCATGATAGCCACGTGATCAGTGCATGATCAGTCACGTGATCAGTGCATGATCAGTCACGTGATCAGTGCATGATCAGTCACGTGATCAGTGCATGATCAGTCACGTGATCAGTGCATGGTAGCTACGTGATCATTGCATGATCAGCCACGTGATCAGTGCATGATAGCCACGTGATCAGTGCATGATCAGTCACGTGATCAGTGCATGATCAGTCACGTGATAGTGCATGATCAGCCACGTGATCAGTGCATGATATCCACGTGATCAGTGCATGATAGCCACGTGATCAGTGCATGATCATTCACGTGATCAGTGCATGATCAGTCACGTGATCGTGTGTGATCAGCCACGTGATCAGTGCATGATGAGCCACGTGATCAGTGCATGATCAATTACGTGATCAGTGCATGATCAGTCACGTGATCAGTGCATGGTAGCTACGTGATCAGTGCATGATCAGCCACGTGATCAGTGCATGATAGCCACGTGATCAGTGCATGATAGCCACGTGATCAGTGCATGATCAGCCACGTGATCAGTGCATGATCAGTCACGTGATCATGTGTGATCAGCCACGTGATCAGTGCATGATCAGCCACGTGATCAGTGCATGATCAATTACGTGATCAGTGCATGATCAGTCACGTGATCAGTGCATGATCATTCACGTGACCAGTACATGGTAGCTACGTGATCAGTGCATGATCAGCCACGTGATCAGTGCATGATAGCCACGTGATCAGTGCATGATCAGTCACGTGATCAGTGCATGATCAGTCACGTGACCAGTACATGGTAGCTGCGTGATCATGCATGATCAGCCACGTGAGCAGTGCATGATAGCCACGTGATCAGTGCATGATCAGACACGTGATCAGTGCATGATCAGCCACGTGATCAGTGCATGATAGCCACGTGATCAGTGCATGATCAGTCACGTGATAGTGTGTGATCAGCCACGTGATCAGTGCATGATAGCCACGTGATCAGTGCATGATAGCCACGTGATCAGTGCATGATCATTTACGTGATCAGTGCATGATCAGTCACGTGATCAGTGTGTGATCAGCCACGTGATCAGTGCATGATCAGCCACGTGATCAGTGCATGATCAATTACGTGATCAGTGCATGATCAGTCACGTGATCAGTGCATGATAGCTACGTGATCATGCATGATCAGCCACGTGATCAGTGCATGATCAGCCACGTGATCAGTGCATGATAGCCACGTGATCAGTGCATGAGAGTCACGTGATCAGTGCATGATCAGTCACGTGATACATGTGTGATCAGCCACGTGATCAGTGCATGAGAGCCACGTGATCAGTGCATGATCAGTTACGTGATCAGTGCATGATCAGTCACGTGACCAGTACATGGTTGCTACGTGATCTTGCATGATCAGCCACGTGAGCAGTGCATGATAGCCACGTGATCAGTGCATGATCAGTCACGTGATCAGTACATGATCAGTCACGTGAACAGTGCATGATCATTCACGTGATCTGTGCATGATCAGTCACGTGACCAGTATATGGTAGCTACGTGATCATTCCATGATCAGCCACGTGAGCAGTGCATGATAGCCACGTGATGTGTGCATGATCAGTTACGTGAGCAGAGTATGATCAGCCACGTGATCAGTGCATGAGTGCCACGTGATCAGTGCATGATATGTCACGTGACAGGTGTGTGATCAGCCACGTGAACAGTGCATGTTCAGCCACGTGATCAGTGCATGATAGCCACGTGATCAGTGCATGATCAGTTACGTGAGCAGTGTATGATCAGCCACGTGATCAGTGCATGGTCAGACACGTGAACAGTGTATGATCAGCCACGTGATCAGTGCATGATATCCACGTGATCAGTGCATGATCATCACGTGATCAGTGTATGATCAGCCACGTGAACAGTGCATGCTCAGTCACGTGATCAGGGCCTGCTGAGCTGCGTGATTACTGTCTGCTCATCTGCTTGACAATTGCCAGCTGAGCTGCATGATTCCTGCCTGTCATCTGCTTGACAATTGCCAGCTGTGCTGCGTAATTCCTGCCTGCTCAGCTGCTTGATTATTGCCAGCTGAGCAGCATGATTCCTCACACCTGAGTTCCATGATTATTGCCTGCTGACTGTTTGATTCGTGCCTACTCAGCTCTTTGTTTATTGCCTCCAGAGGCACATGATCAGTGTATGATAGCAAACATGATCAGCGCATGATCAGTCACATGATCAGTGCCATTAAGTCACGTGATCACTACATGATAGTCATGTGATCAGTCCATGCTCAGTCACGGTATCAGTGCATGATCAGCCACGTGATCAGTGCATGATCAGCCACGTGATCAGTGCATGATAGCTATGTGATCAGTGCATGATTAGTCACGTGATCAGTGCATGATCAGTCACGTGATCAGTGCATGATCAGCCACGTGATCAGTGCATGATCAGTCACCTGATGGGTGTATGATCAGTCACGTGACCTGTACATGGTAGCTACGTGATCATGCATGATCAGCCACGTGAGCAGTGCATGATAGCCACGTGATCAGTGCATGATCAGTCACGTGATCAGTGCATGATCAGTCACGTGATCAGTGCATGATCAGCCACGTGATCAGTGCATGATCAGCCACGTGATCAGTGCATGATCAGCCACGTGATCAGTGCATGATCAGCCACGTGATCAGTGCATGATCAGTCACGTGATCAGTGCATGATCAGTCACGTGATCAGTGTGTGATCAGCCACGTGAACAGTGCATGCTCAGTCACGTGATCAGGGCCTGCTGAGCTGCGTGATTACTGTCTGCTCATCTGCTTGACAATTGCCAGCTGAGCTGCACGATTCCTGCCTGTCATCTGCTTGACAATTGCCACCTGTGCTGCGTAATTCCTGCCTGCTCATCTACTTGATTATTGCCAGCTGAGCAGCATGATTTCTCAGAGCTGAGTTCCATGATTATAGCCTGCTGACTGATTCCTGCCTACTCAGCTCTATGTTCATTGCCTCCAGAGGCACATGATCAGTGTGTGACACCAAACATGATCAGCACATGATCAGTCACATGATCATGCATGATAAGCCACGTGATCAGTGCATGATCAATTATGTGATCAGTGCATGATCAGTCATGTGACCAGTACATGGTAGCTGCGTGATCAGTGCATGATCAGCCACGTGATCAGTGCATGATAGCCACGTGATCAGTGCATGATCAGTCACGTGATCAGTGCATGATCAGTCACGTGATCAGTGCATGATCAGTTACCTGATCAGTGCATGATCAGTCACGTGACCAGTGCATGGTAGCTACGTGATCATTGCATGATCAGCCACGTGATCAGTGCATGATAGCCACGTGATCAGTGCATGATAGTCACGTGATCAGTGCATGATCAGTCACGTGATACGTGTGTGATCAGCCACGTGATCAGTGCATGATATCCACGTGATCAGTGCATGATAGCCACGTGATCAGTGCATGATTAGTCACGTGATCAGTGCATGATCAGTCACGTGATCGTGTGTGATCAGCCACGTGATCAGTGCATGATGAGCCACGTGATCAGTGCATGATCAATTACGTGATCAGTGCATGATCAGTCACGTGACCAGTACATGGTAGCTACGTGATCAGTGCATGATCAGCCACGTGATCAGTGCATGATAGCCACGTGATCAGTGCATGATCAGCCACGTGATCAGTGCATGATCAGCCACGTGATCAGTGCATGATCAGTCACGTGATCATGTGTGATCAGCCACGTGATCAGTGCATGATCAGCCACGTGATCAGTGCATGATCAATTACGTGATCAGTGCATGATCAGTCACGTGACCAGTGCATGGTTGCAACGTGATCATTGCATGATCAGCCACGTGAGCAGTGCATGATAGCCACGTGATCAGTGCATGATCAGTCACGTGATCAGTGCATGATCAGTCACGTGATCAGTGCATGATCAGCCACGTGATCAGTGCATGATCAGTCACGTGATCAGTGCATGATAGCCACGTGATCAGTGCATGATCAGCCACGTGAGCAGTGCATGATAGCCACGTGATCAGTGCATGATCAGTCACGTGATCAGTGTATGATCAGCCACGTGATCAGTGCATGATATCCACGTGATCAGTGCATGATCATCACGTGATCAGTGTATGATCAGCCACGTGAACAGTGCATGCTCAGTCACGTGATCAGGGCCTGCTGAGCTGCGTGATTACTGTCTGCTCATCTGCTTGACAATTGCCAGCTGAGCTGCATGATTCCTGCCTGTCATCTGCTTGACAATTGCCAGCTGTGCTGCGTAATTCCTGCCTGCTCAGCTGCTTGATTATTGCCAGCTGAGCAGCATGATTCCTCACACCTGAGTTCCATGATTATTGCCTGCTGACTGTTTGATTCGTGCCTACTCAGCTCTTTGTTTATTGCCTCCAGAGGCACATGATCAGTGTATGATAGCAAACATGATCAGCGCATGATCAGTCACATGATCAGCGCCATTAAGTCACGTGATCACTACATGATAGTCATGTGATCAGTCCATGCTCAGTCACGGTATCAGTGCATGATCAGCCACGTGATCAGTGCATGATCAGCCAGGTGATCAGTGCATGATAGCTATGTGATCAGTGCATGATTAGTCACGTGATCAGTGCATGATCAGGCAGGTGATCAGTGCATGATCAGCCACGTGATCAGTGCATGATCAGTCACCTGATGGGTGTATGATCAGTCACGTGACCTGTACATGGTAGCTACATGATCATTGCATGATCAGCCACGTGAGTAGTGCATGATAGCCACGTGATCAGTGCATGATCAGTCACGTGATCAGTGCATGATCAGCCACGTGATCAGTGCATGATAGCCACGTGATCAGTGCATGATCAGTCACGTGATCAGTGCATGATCAGTCACGTGATCAGTGCATGATCAGCCACGTGATCAGTGCATGATCAGCCACGTGATCAGTGCATGATCAGTCACGTGATCAGTGCATGATCAGTCACGTGATCAGTGCATGATCAGTCACGTGATCAGTACATGTAGCTACGTGATCAGTGCATGATCAGTCACGTGATCAGTGCATGATAGCCACGTGATCAGTGCATGATCAGTCACGTGATCAGTGCATGATCAGTCACGTGACCAGTACATGGTAGCTGTGTGATCATGCATGATCAGCCACGTGATCAGTGCATGATAGCCACGTGATCAGTGCATGATCAGCCACGTGATCAGTGCATGATCAGTCACGTGATCAGTGCATGATCAGCCACGTGATCAGTGCATGATCAGCCACGTGATCAGTGCATGTCAGCCACGTGATCAGTGCATGATAGCCACGTGATCAGTGCATGATCAGTCACGTGATCAGTGCATGATCAGTCACGTGATCAGTGTATGATCAGCCACGTGAACAGTGCATGCTCAGTCACGTGATCAGGGCCTGCTGAGCTGCGTGATTACTGTCTGCTCATCTGCTTGACAATTGCCAGCTGAGCTGCACGATTCCTGCCTGTCATCTGCTTGACAATTGCCAGCTGTGCTGCGTAATTCCTGCCTGCTCATCTGCTTGATTATTGCCAGCTGAGCAGCATGATTTCTCACAGCTGAGTTCCATGATTATTGCCTGCTGACTGATTCGTGCCTACTCAGCTCTTTGTTCATTGCCTCCAGAGGCACATGATCAGTGTATGACACCAAACATGATCAGCACATGATCAGTCACATGATCAATGCATGATAAGCCACGTGATCAGTGCATGATCAATTATGTGATCAGTGCATGATCAGTCATGTGACCAGTACATGGTAGCTGCGTGATCAGTGCATGATCAGCCACGTGATCAGTGCATGATAGCCACGTGATCAGTGCATGATCAGTCACGTGATCAGTGCATGATCAGTCACGTGATCAGTGCATGATCAGTCACGTGATCAGTGCATGATCAGTCACGTGATCAGTGCATGGTAGCTACGTGATCATTGCATGATCAGCCACGTGATCAGTGCATGATAGCCACGTGATCAGTGCATGATAGTCACGTGATCAGTGCATGATCAGTCACGTGATCGTGTGTGATCAGCCACGTGATCAGTGCATGATATCCACGTGATCAGTGCATGATAGCCACGTGATCAGTGCATGATCAGTCACGTGATCAGTGCATGATCAGTCACGTGATCGTGTGTGATCAGCCACGTGATCAGTGCGATGAGCCAC
Source organism: Bos javanicus (assembly GCF_032452875.1). Lineage (NCBI taxonomy): Eukaryota > Metazoa > Chordata > Mammalia > Artiodactyla > Bovidae > Bos > Bos javanicus. The sequence continues at coordinate 181,816 of NW_026893965.1, forward strand.
GTGATCAGTGCATGATAATTACGTGATCAGTGCATGATCAGTCACGTGATCAGTGCATGGTAGCTACGTGATCAGTGCATGATCAGCCACGTGATCAGTGCATGATAGCCACGTGATCAGTGCATGATCAGCCACGTGATCAGTGCATGATCAGCCACGTGATCAGTGCATGATCAGTCACGTGATCATGTGTGATCAGCCACGTGATCAGTGCATGATCAGCCACGTGATCAGTGCATGATCAGCCACGTGATCAGTGCATGATCAGTCACGTGATCAGTGCATGATCAGTCACGTGATCAGTGCATGGTAGCTACGTGATCAGTGCATGATCAGCCACGTGATCAGTGCATGATAGCCACGTGATCAGTGCATGATCAGTCACGTGATCAGTGCATGATCAGTCACGTGACCAGTGCATGGTAGCTGCGTGATCATGCATGATCAGCCACGTGATCAGTGCATGATAGCCACGTGATCAGTGCATGATCAGACACGTGATCAGTGCATGATCAGCCACGTGATCAGTGCATGATAGCCACGTGATCAGTGCATGATCAGTCACGTGATCAGTGTGTGATCAGCCACGTGATCAGTGCATGATAGCCACGTGATCAGTGCATGATAGCCACGTGATCAGTGCATGATCATTCACGTGATCAGTGCATGATCAGTCACGTGATACGTGTGTGATCAGCCACGTGATCAGTGCATGATCAGCCACGTGATCAGTGCATGATCAATTACGTGATCAGTGCATGATCAGTCACGTGATCAGTGCATGATAGCTACGTGATCAGTGCATGATCAGCCACGTGATCAGTGCATGATAGCCACGTGATCAGTGCATGATAGCCACGTGATCAGTGCATGAGAGTCACGTGATCAGTGCATGATCAGTCACGTGATACATGTGTGATCAGCCACGTGATCAGTGCATGATGAGCCACGTGATCAGTGCATGATCAATTACGTGATCAGTGCATGATCAGTCACGTGACCAGTACATGGTTGCTACGTGATCTTGCATGATCAGCCACGTGAGCAGTGCATGATAGCCACGTGATCAGTGCATGATCAGTCACGTGATCAGTACATGATCAGTCACGTGATCAGTGCATGATCATTCACGTGATCAGTGCATGATCAGTCACGTGATCAGTATATGGTAGCTACGTGATCATTCCATGATCAGCCACGTGAGCAGTGCATGATAGCCACGTGATCAGTGCATGATCAGTTACGTGATCAGAGTATGATCAGCCACGTGATCAGTGCATGAGTGCCACGTGATCAGTGCATGATATGTCACGTGACAGGTGTGTGATCAGCCACGTGATCAGTGCATGTTCAGCCACGTGATCAGTGCATGATAGCCACGTGATCAGTGCATGATCAGTTACGTGAGCAGTGTATGATCAGCCACGTGATCAGTGCATGGTCAGACACGTGAACAGTGTATGATCAGCCACGTGATCAGTGCATGATATCCACGTGATCAGTGCATGATCATCACGTGATCAGTGTATGATCAGCCACGTGAACAGTGCATGCTCAGTCACGTGATCAGGGCCTGCTGAGCTGCGTGATTACTGTCTGCTCATCTGCTTGACAATTGCCAGCTGAGCTGCATGATTCCTGCCTGTCATCTGCTTGACAATTGCCAGCTGTGCTGCGTAATTCCTGCCTGCTCAGCTGCTTGATTATTGCCAGCTGAGCAGCATGATTCCTCACACCTGAGTTCCATGATTATTGCCTGCTGACTGTTTGATTCGTGCCTACTCAGCTCTTTGTTTATTGCCTCCAGAGGCACATGATCAGTGTATGATAGCAAACATGATCAGCGCATGATCAGTCACATGATCAGCGCCATTAAGTCACGTGATCACTACATGATAGTCATGTGATCAGTCCATGCTCAGTCACGGTATCAGTGCATGATCAGCCACGTGATCAGTGCATGATCAGCCACGTGATCAGTGCATGATAGCCATGTGATCAGTGCATGATCAGTCACGTGATCAGTGCATGATCAGGCACGTGATCAGTGCATGATCAGCCACGTGATCAGTGCATGATCAGTCACCTGATGGGTGTATGATCAGTCACGTGACCTGTACATGGTAGCTACGTGATCATGCATGATCAGCCACGTGATCAGTGCATGATAGCCACGTGATCAGTGCATGATCAGCCACGTGATCAGTGCATGATCAGTCACGTGATCAGTGCATGATCAGCCACGTGATCAGTGCATGATCAGCCACGTGATCAGTGCATGTCAGCCACGTGATCAGTGCATGATAGCCACGTGATCAGTGCATGATCAGTCACATGATCAGTGCATGATCAGTCACGTGATCAGTGTATGATCAGCCACGTGAACAGTGCATGCTCAGTCACGTGATCAGGGCCTGCTGAGCTGCGTGATTACTGTCTGCTCATCTGCTTGACAATTGCCAGCTGAGCTGCACGATTCCTGCCTGTCATCTGCTTGACAATTGCCACCTGTGCTGCGTAATTCCTGCCTGCTCAGCTGCTTGATTATTGCCAGCTGAGCAGCATGATTTCTCAGAGCTGAGTTCCATGATTATAGCCTGCTGACTGATTCCTGCCTACTCAGCTCTATGTTCATTGCCTCCAGAGGCACATGATCAGTGTATGACACCAAACATGATCAGCACATGATCAGTCACATGATCATATGCATGATAAGCCACGTGATCAGTGCATGATCAATCATGTGATCAGTGCATGATCAGTCATGTGATCAGTGCATGGTAGCTGCGTGATCAGTGCATGATCAGCCACGTGATCAGTGCATGATAGCCACGTGATCAGTGCATGATCAGTCACGTGATCAGTGCATGATCAGTCACGTGATCAGTGCATGATCAATTACGTGATCAGTGCATGATCAGTCACGTGACCAGTGCATGGTAGCTACGTGATCATTGCATGATCAGCCACGTGATCAGTGCATGATAGCCACGTGATCAGTGCATGATAGTCACGTGATCAGTGCATGATCAGTCACGTGATACGTGTGTGATCAGCCACGTGATCAGTGCATGATATCCACGTGATCAGTGCATGATAGCCACGTGATCAGTGCATGATTAGTCACGTGATCAGTGCATGATCAGTCACGTGATTCGTGTGATCAGCCACGGATCAGTGCATGATGAGCCACGTGATCAGTGCATGATCAATTACGTGATCAGTGCATGATCAGTCACGTGACCAGTACATGGTAGCTACGTGATCATTGCATGATCAGCCACGTGATCAGTGCATGATAGCCACGTGATCAGTGCATGATCAGCCACGTGATCAGTGCATGATCAGCCACGTGATCAGTGCATGATCAGTCACGTGATCATGTGTGATCAGCCACGTGATCAGTGCATGATCAGCCACGTGATCAGTGCATGATCAATTACGTGATCAGTGCATGATCAGTCACGTGACCAGTACATGGTTGCAACGTGATCATTGCATGATCAGCCACGTGAGCAGTGCATGATAGCCACGTGATCAGTGCATGATCAGTCACGTGATCAGTGCATGATCAGTCACGTGATCAGTGCATGATCAGCCACGTGATCAGTGCATGATCAGTCACGTGATCAGTGCATGATAGCCACGTGATCAGTGCATGACAGCCACGTGATCAGTGCATGATAGCCACGTGATCAGTGCATGATCAGTCACGTGATCAGTGTATGATCAGCCACGTGATCAGTGCATGATATCCACGTGATCAGTGCATGATCATCACGTGATCAGTGTATGATCAGCCACGTGAACAGTGCATGCTCAGTCACGTGATCAGGGCCTGCTGAGCTGCGTGATTACTGTCTGCTCATCTGCTTGACAATTGCCAGCTGAGCTGCATGATTCCTGCCTGTCATCTGCTTGACAATTGCCAGCTGTGCTGCATAATTCCTGCCTGCTCAGCTGCTTGATTATTGCCAGCTGAGCAGCATGATTCCTCACACCTGAGTTCCATGATTATTGCCTGCTGACTGTTTGATTCGTGCCTACTCAGCTCTTTGTTTATTGCCTCCAGAGGCACATGATCAGTGTATGATAGCAAACATGATCAGCGCATGATCAGTCACATGATCAGTGCCATTAAGTCACGTGATCACTACATGATAGTCATGTGATCAGTCCATGCTCAGTCACGGTATCAGTGCATGATCAGCCACGTGATCAGTGCATGATCAGCCACGTGATCAGTGCATGATAGCCATGTGATCAGTGCATGATTTGTCACGTGATCAGTGCATGATCAGGCAGGTGATCAGTGCATGATCAGCCACGTGATCAGTGCATGATCAGTCACCTGATGGGTGTATGATCAGTCACGTGACCGGTACATGGTAGCTACATGATCATTGCATGATCAGCCACGTGAGTAGTGCATGATAGCCACGTGATCAGTGCATGATCAGTCACGTGATCAGTGCATGATCAGCCACGTGATCAGTGCATGATAGCCACGTGATCAGTGCATGATCAGTCACGTGATCAGTGCATGATCAGTCACGTGATCAGTGCATGATCAGCCACGTGATCAGTGCATGATCAGCCACGTGATCAGTGCATGATCACCACGTGATCAGTGCATGATCAGTCACGTGATCAGTGCATGATCAGTCACGTGATCAGTACATGTAGCTACGTGATCAGTGCATGATCAGTCACGTGATCAGTGCATGATAGCCACGTGATCAGTGCATGATCAGTCACGTGATCAGTGCATGATCAGTCACGTGATCAGTGCATGGTAGCTGTGTGATCATGCATGATCAGCCACGTGATCAGTGCATGATAGCCACGTGATCAGTGCATGATCAGTCACGTGATCAGTGCATGATCAGCCACGTGATCAGTGCATGATCAGCCACGTGATCAGTGCATGATCAGTCACGTGATCAGTGCATGATCAGTCACGTGATCAGTGCATGATCAGTCACGTGACCAGTGCATGGTACCTACGTGATCAGTGCATGATCAGCCACGTGATCAGTGCATGATAGCCACGTGATCAGTGCATGATCAGTCACGTGATCAGTGCATGATCAGTCACGTGATCAGTGCATGGTAGCTGTGTGATCAGTGCATGATCAGCCACGTGATCAGTGCATGATAGCCACGTGATCAGTGCATGATCAGCCACGTGATCAGTGCATGATCAGTCACGTGATCAGTGCATGATCAGCCACGTGATCAGTGCATGATCAGCCACGTGATCAGTGCATGTCAGCCACGTGATCAGTGCATGATCAGCCACGTGATCAGTGCATGATCAGTCACGTGATCAGTGCATGATCAGTCACGTGATCAGTGTATGATCAGCCACGTGAACAGTGCATGCTCAGTCACGTGATCAGGGCCTGCTGAGCTGCGTGATTACTGTCTGCTCATCTGCTTGACAATTGCCAGCTGAGCTGCACGATTCCTGCCTGTCATCTGCTTGACAATTGCCAGCTGTGCTGCGTAATTCCTGCCTGCTCAGCTGCTTGATTATTGCCAGCTGAGCAGCATGATTTCTCACAGCTGAGTTCCATGATTATTGCCTGCTGACTGATTCGTGCCTACTCAGCTCTTTGTTCATTGCCTCCAGAGGCACATGATCAGTGTGTGACACCAAACATGATCAGCACATGATCAGTCACATGATCAATGCATGATAAGCCAGGTGATCAGTGCATGATCAATTATGTGATCAGTGCATGATCAGTCATGTGACAAGTACATGGTAGCTGCGTGATCAGTGCATGATCAGCCACGTGATCAGTGCATGATCAGTCACGTGATCAGTGCATGATCAGCCACGTGATCAGTGCATGATCAGCCACGTGATCAGTGCATGATCAATCACGTGATCAGTGCATGATCAGTCACGTGATCAGTGCATGGTAGCTACGTGATCAGTGCATGATCAGCCACGTGATCAGTGCATGATAGCCACGTGATCAGTGCATGATAGCCACGTGATCAGTGCATGATCAGTCACGTGATACTGTGTGATCAGCCACGTGATCAGTGCATGTTATCCACGTGATCAGTGCATGATAGCCACGTGATCAGTGCATGATCAGTCACGTGATCAGTGCATGATCAGTCACGTGATCAGTGTGATCAGCCACGGATCAGTGCATGATCAGCCACGTGATCAGTGCATGATCAGTCACGTGATCAGTGCATGATCAGTCACGTGATCAGTGCATGATAGCTACGTGATCAGTGCATGATCAGCCACGTGATCAGTGCATGATAGCCACGTGATCAGTGCATGATAGCCACGTGATCAGTGCATGAGAGTCACGTGATCAGTGCATGATCAGTCACGTGATCATGTGTGATCAGCCACGTGATCAGTGCATGATGAGCCACGTGATCAGTGCATGATCAATTACGTGATCAGTGCATGATCAGTCACGTGACCAGTACATGGTTGCTACGTGATCAGTGCATGATCAGCCACGTGAGCAGTGCATGATAACCCCGTGATCAGTGCATGATCAGTCACGTGATCAGTGCATGATCAGTCACGTGAACAGTGCATGATCATTGACGTGATCTGTGCATGATCAGTCACGTGACCAGTATATGGTAGCTACGTGATCATTCCATGACGAGCCACGTGAGCAGTGCATGATAGCCACGTGATGTGTGCATGATCAGTTACGTGAGCAGAGTATGATCAGCCACGTGATCAGTGCATGAGTGCCACGTGATCAGTGCATGATATGTCACGTGACAGGTGTGTGATCAGCCACGTGAACAGTGCATGTTCAGCCACGTGATCAGTGCATGATAGCCACGTGATCAGTGCATGATCAGTTACGTGAGCAGTGTATGATCAGCCACGTGATCAGTGCATGGTCAGACACGTGAACAGTGTATGAACAGCCACGTGATCAGTGCATGATATCCAAGTGATCAGTGCATGATCATCACGTGATCAGTGTATGATCAGCCACGTGAACAGTGCATGCTCAGTCACGTGATCAGGGCCTGCTGAGCTGCGTGATTACTGTCTGCTCATCTGCTTGACAATTGCCAGCTGAGCTGCACGATTCCTGCCTGTCATCTGCTTGACAATTGCCAGCTGTGCTGCGTAATTCCTGCCTGCTCAGCTGCTTGATTATTGCCAGCTGAGCAGCATGATTCCTCACACCTGAGTTCCATGATTATTGCCTGCTGACTGTTTGATTCGTGCCTACTCAGCTCTTTGTTTATTGCCTCCAGAGGCACATGATCAGTGTATGATAGCAAACATGATCAGCGCATGATCAGTCACATGATCAGCGCCATTAAGTCACGTGATCACTACATGATAGTCATGTGATCAGTCCATGCTCAGTCACGGTATCAGTGCATGATCAGCCACGTGATCAGTGCATGATCAGCCACGTGATCAGTGCATGATAGCATGTGATCAGTGCATGATCAGTCACGTGATCAGTGCATGATCAGTCAGGTGATCAGTGCATGATCAGCCACGTGATCAGTGCATGATCAGTCACCTGATCAGTGTATGATCAGTCACGTGACCAGTACATGGTAGCTACGTGATCATGCATGATCAGCCACGTGATCAGTGCATGATAGCCACGTGATCAGTGCATGATCAGTCACGTGATCAGTGCATGATCAGTCACGTGATCAGTGCATGATCAGCCACGTGATCAGTGCATGATCAGCCACGTGATCAGTGCATGATCAGCCACGTGATCAGTGCATGATAGCCACGTGATCAGTGCATGATCAGTCACGTGATCAGTGCATGATCAGTCACGTGATCAGTGTGTGATCAGCCACGTGATCAGTGCATGCTCAGTCACGTGATCAGGGCCTGCTGAGCTGCGTGATTCCTGTCTGCTCATCTGCATGACAATTGCCATCTGAGCTGCGTGATCCCTGTCGGCTCATCTGCTTGACAATTGCCAGCTGAGCTGCGTGATTCCTGCCTGGTCAGTGCTTGATTATTGCCAGTTGAGCAGCATGATTCGTCACTGCTGAGCTCCATGCTTATTGCCTGCTGATTGCGTGGTTCGTGTCTGCTCAGCTCTTTGAGTATCGCCTCCTGAGGTCCCTGTTCGGTCGCCACCTGCCGGGGACCAGCCCCAACTGATCCAGGGTATTCGAAGGAGAGATGGCCTAGGCGACTATTTATATGCTAATCAGAGATGTCAAGAATAATAGTATGAGGAGAGCTCAGTAGGAAAATTCGGTGGAGAAAAGAGACTGAGTAGCTTGGTTTACGCGGAAGACCAATCAAACTTCAAGACAAGAAGTTTGCACCACTTACGTAGGCCGCAGGCGCCCTCTCGAATAGCGAAAGGTGCCTCACCCTAGACACCTTCTCGAGTGGGTCTTAGCAGCCCAGGCATAATTAGTAAGCGTGGTGGGTTCCGCGCTCCAGATGGAGACTCAGCTGGAAGTTAAAGGGAAGAATGACAAGGAACTTTATGAATTGGAGCTGTAAGTTAACTCTTTGACAGAGAGAGCGAGATGGTGGTGGGGGACAGCCCCCAGTGAAATCAGAGGTGAGAGCACAAAGCAATACAGTAGGCAGACTCTGGTTTTTTTGGGGGGAGATGCTCGAGAATATCCGGGTGGACTCCTGAGGCTCGATCCCGCATTTGCGTATGCCGAGCCTCCTTCCTCATGACCTTTGTCCAGAGTGGAATGCCTCCCGGCTCCCGGCACATGATCAGTGCATGCTCAGTCACGTATCAGTGCCTGCTCAGCCACGTGATCACTGACGGCACAGTCACGTGATCAGCGCCTCAGTCACGTGATCACCGTATGATAAACACGTGATCAGTGAACGACCAGCCACGTGATCACTGCATGCGCAGTCAGGTGGTCAGTTCCTGATCAGCCACCTGATCAGTGCGTGCACAGTCCCCTGATCAGCGCCTGTCAGTCACTGATCACTGCCTGATAAACACGTGATCAGTGCCCGAACAGCCACGTCATCAGTGCATGCGCAGTCACGTGATCAGTGCATGATAGCCACGTGATCAGTGCGTGCACAGTCCCATGATCAGCGCCTGTCAGTCACTGATCATTGCCTGATAAACACGTGATCAGTGCATGATGAGCCATGTGATCAGTGCCTGATCAGCCACGTCATCAGTGCATGCGCAGTCACGTCATCAGTGCATGATAGCCACGTGATCAGTGCATGCTCAGTCACGTGATCTGGACTTGATCAGCCACGTGATCAGTGCCTGCAGAGTCACGTGATCAGGGCCTGCTGAGCTGCGTGATTCCTGCCGGCTCATCTGCATGACAATTGCCATCTGAGCTGCGTGATTCCTGTCGGCTCATCTGCTTGACAATTGCCAGCTGAGCTGCGTGATTCCTGCCTGGTCACGTGCTTGATTATTGCCAGTTGAGCAGCATGATTCGTCACTGCTGAGCTCCATGCTTATTGCCTGCTGATTGCGTGGTTCGTGTCTGCTCAGCTCTTTGAGTATTGCCTCCTGAGGTCCCTGTTCGGTCGCCACCTGCCGGGGACCAGCCCCAACTGATCCAGGGTATTCGAAGGAGAGATGGCCTAGGCGACTATTTATATGCTAATCAGAGATGTCAAGAATAATAGTATGAGGAGAGCTCAGTAGGAAAATTCGGTGGAGAAAAGAGACTGAGTAGCTTGGTTTACGCGGAAGACCAATCAAACTTCAAGACAAGAAGTTTGCACCACTTACGTAGGCCGCAGGCGCCCTCTCGAATAGCGAAAGGTGCCTCACCCTAGACACCTTCTCGAGTGGGTCTTAGCAGCCCAGGCATAATTAGTAAGCGTGGTGGGTTCCGCGCTCCAGATGGAGACTCAGCTGGAAGTTAAAGGGAAGAATGACAAGGAACTTTATGAATTGGAGCTGTAAGTTAACTCTTTGACAGAGAGAGCGAGATGGTGGTGGGGGACAGCCCCCAGTGAAATCAGAGGTGAGAGCACAAAGCAATACAGTAGGCAGACTCTGGTTTTTTTGGGGGGAGATGCTCGAGAATATCCGGGTGGACTCCTGAGGCTCGATCCCGCATTTGCGTATGCCGAGCCTCCTTCCTCATGACCTTTGTCCAGAGTGGAATGCCTCCCCGGCTCCCGGCACATGATCAGTGCATGCTCAGTCACGATATCAGTGCCTGCTCAGCCACGTGATCACTGACGGCACAGTCACGTGATCAGCGCCTCTCAGTCACGTGATCACCGTATGATAAACACGTGATCAGTGAACGACCAGCCACGTGATCACTGCATGCGCAGTCAGGTGGTCAGTTCCTGATCAGCCACCTGATCAGTGCGTGCACAGTCCCCTGATCAGCGCCTGTCAGTCACTGATCACTGCCTGATAAACACGTGATCAGTGCCCGAACAGCCACGTCATCAGTGCATGCGCAGTCACGTGATCAGTGCATGATAGCCACGTGATCAGTGCGTGCACAGTCCCATGATCAGCGCCTGTCAGTCACTGATCATTGCCTGATAAACACGTGATCAGTGCATGATGAGCCATGTGATCAGTGCCTGATCAGCCACGTCATCAGTGCATGCGCAGTCACGTCATCAGTGCATGATAGCCACGTGATCAGTGCATGCTCAGTCACGTGATCTGGACTTGATCAGCCACGTGATCAGTGCCTGCAGAGTCACGTGATCAGGGCCTGCTGAGCTGCGTGATTCCTGCCGGCTCATCTGCATGACAATTGCCAGCTGAGCTGCGTGATTCCTGCCTGGTCACGTGCTTGATTATTGCCAGTTGAGCAGCATGATTCGTCACTGCTGAGCTCCATGCTTATTGCCTGCTGATTGCGTGGTTCGTGTCTGCTCAGCTCTTTGAGTATTGCCTCCTGAGGTCCCTGTTCGGTCGCCACCTGCCGGGGACCAGCCCCAACTGATCCAGGGTATTCGAAGGAGAGATGGCCTAGGCGACTATTTATATGCTAATCAGAGATGTCAAGAATAATAGTATGAGGAGAGCTCAGTAGGAAAATTCGGTGGAGAAAAGAGACTGAGTAGCTTGGTTTACGCGGAAGACCAATCAAACTTCAAGACAAGAAGTTTGCACCACTTACGTAGGCCGCAGGCGCCTCTCGAATAGCGAAAGGTGCCTCACCCTAGACACCTTCTCGAGTGGGTCTTAGCAGCCCAGGCATAATTAGTAAGCGTGGTGGGTTCCGCGCTCCAGATGGAGACTCAGCTGGAAGTTAAAGGGAAGAATGACAAGGAACTTTATGAATTGGAGCTGTAAGTTAACTCTTTGACAGAGAGAGCGAGATGGTGGTGGGGGACAGCCCCCAGTGAAATCAGAGGTGAGAGCACAAAGCAATACAGTAGGCAGACTCTGGTTTTTTTGGGGGAGATGCTCGAGAATATCCGGGTGGACTCCTGAGGCTCGATCCCGCATTTGCGTATGCCGAGCCTCCTTCCTCATGACCTTTGTCCAGAGTGGAATGCCTCCCCGGCTCCCGGCACATGATCAGTGCATGCTCAGTCACGATATCAGTGCCTGCTCAGCCACGTGATCACTGACGGCACAGTCACGTGATCAGCGCCTCTCAGTCACGTGATCACCGTATGATAAACACGTGATCAGTGAACGACCAGCCACGTGATCACTGCATGCGCAGTCAGGTGGTCAGTTCCTGATCAGCCACCTGATCAGTGCGTGCACAGTCCCCTGATCAGCGCCTGTCAGTCACTGATCACTGCCTGATAAACACGTGATCAGTGCCCGAACAGCCACGTCATCAGTGCATGCGCAGTCACGTGATCAGTGCATGATAGCCACGTGATCAGTGCGTGCACAGTCCCATGATCAGCGCCTGTCAGTCACTGATCAGTGATAAACACGTGATCAGTGCATGATGAGCCATGTGATCAGTGCCTGATCAGCCACGTCATCAGTGCATGCGCAGTCACGTGATCAGTGCATGATAGCCACGTGATCAGTGCGTGCACAGTCCCATGATCAGCGCCTGTCAGTCACTGATCATTGCCTGATAAACACGTGATCAGTGCATGATGAGCCATGTGATCAGTGCCTGATCAGCCACGTCATCAGTGCATGCGCAGTCACGTCATCAGTGCATGATAGCCACGTGATCAGTGCATGCTCAGTCACGTGATCTGGACTTGATCAGCCACGTGATCAGTGCCTGCAGAGTCACGTGATCAGGGCCTGCTGAGCTGCGTGATTCCTGCCGGCTCATCTGCATGACAATTGCCAGCTGAGCTGCGTGATTCCTGTCGGCTCATCTGCTTGACAATTGCCAGCTGAGCTGCGTGATTCCTGCCTGGTCACGTGCTTGATTATTGCCAGTTGAGCAGCATGATTCGTCACTGCTGAGCTCCATGCTTATTGCCTGCTGATTGCGTGGTTCGTGTCTGCTCAGCTCTTTGAGTATTGCCTCCTGAGGTCCCTGTTCGGTCGCCACCTGCCGGGGACCAGCCCCAACTGATCCAGGGTATTCGAAGGAGAGATGGCCTAGGCGACTATTTATATGCTAATCAGAGATGTCAAGAATAATAGTATGAGGAGAGCTCAGTAGGAAAATTCGGTGGAGAAAAGAGACTGAGTAGCTTGGTTTACGCGGAAGACCAATCAAACTTCAAGACAAGAAGTTTGCACCACTTACGTAGGCCGCAGGCGCCCTCTCGAATAGCGAAAGGTGCCTCACCCTAGACACCTTCTCGAGTGGGTCTTAGCAGCCCAGGCATAATTAGTAAGCGTGGTGGGTTCCGCGCTCCAGATGGAGACTCAGCTGGAAGTTAAAGGGAAGAATGACAAGGAACTTTATGAATTGGAGCTGTAAGTTAACTCTTTGACAGAGAGAGCGAGATGGTGGTGGGGGACAGCCCCCAGTGAAATCAGAGGTGAGAGCACAAAGCAATACAGTAGGCAGACTCTGGTTTTTTTGGGGGGAGATGCTCGAGAATATCCGGGTGGACTCCTGAGGCTCGATCCCGCATTTGCGTATGCCGAGCCTCCTTCCTCATGACCTTTGTCCAGAGTGGAATGCCTCCCCGGCTCCCGGCACATGATCAGTGCATGCTCAGTCACGATATCAGTGCCTGCTCAGCCACGTGATCACTGACGGCACAGTCACGTGATCAGCGCCTCTCAGTCACGTGATCACCGTATGATAAACACGTGATCAGTGAACGACCAGCCACGTGATCACTGCATGCGCGGTCAGGTGGTCAGTTCCTGATCAGCCACCTGATCAGTGCGTGCACAGTCCCCTGATCAGCGCCTGTCAGTCACTGATCACTGCCTGATAAACACGTGATCAGTGCCCGAACAGCCACGTCATCAGTGCATGCGCAGTCACGTGATCAGTGCATGATAGCCACGTGATCAGTGCGTGCACAGTCCCATGATCAGCGCCTGTCAGTCACTGATCATTGCCTGATAAACACGTGATCAGTGCATGATGAGCCATGTGATCAGTGCCTGATCAGCCACGTCATCAGTGCATGCGCAGTCACGTCATCAGTGCATGATAGCCACGTGATCAGTGCATGCTCAGTCACGTGATCTGGACTTGATCAGCCACGTGATCAGTGCCTGCAGAGTCACGTGATCAGGGCCTGCTGAGCTGCGTGATTCCTGCCGGCTCATCTGCATGACAATTGCCATCTGAGCTGCGTGATTCCTGTCGGCTCATCTGCTTGACAATTGCCAGCTGAGCTGCGTGATTCCTGCCTGGTCACGTGCTTGATTATTGCCAGTTGAGCAGCATGATTCGTCACTGCTGAGCTCCATGCTTATTGCCTGCTGATTGCGTGGTTCGTGTCTGCTCAGCTCTTTGAGTATTGCCTCCTGAGGTCCCTGTTCGGTCGCCACCTGCCGGGGACCAGCCCCAACTGATCCAGGGTATTCGAAGGAGAGATGGCCTAGGCGACTATTTATATGCTAATCAGAGATGTCAAGAATAATAGTATGAGGAGAGCTCAGTAGGAAAATTCGGTGGAGAAAAGAGACTGAGTAGCTTGGTTTACGCGGAAGACCAATCAAACTTCAAGACAAGAAGTTTGCACCACTTACGTAGGCCGCAGGCGCCTCTCGAATAGCGAAAGGTGCCTCACCCTAGACACCTTCTCGAGTGGGTCTTAGCAGCCCAGGCATAATTAGTAAGCGTGGTGGGTTCCGCGCTCCAGATGGAGACTCAGCTGGAAGTTAAAGGGAAGAATGACAAGGAACTTTATGAATTGGAGCTGTAAGTTAACTCTTTGACAGAGAGAGCGAGATGGTGGTGGGGGACAGCCCCCAGTGAAATCAGAGGTGAGAGCACAAAGCAATACAGTAGGCAGACTCTGGTTTTTTTGGGGGGAGATGCTCGAGAATATCCGGGTGGACTCCTGAGGCTCGATCCCGCATTTGCGTATGCCGAGCCTCCTTCCTCATGACCTTTGTCCAGAGTGGAATGCCTCCCCGGCTCCCGGCACATGATCAGTGCATGCTCAGTCACGATATCAGTGCCTGCTCAGCCACGTGATCACTGACGGCACAGTCACGTGATCAGCGCCTCTCAGTCACGTGATCACCGTATGATAAACACGTGATCAGTGAACGACCAGCCACGTGATCACTGCATGCGCAGTCAGGTGGTCAGTTCCTGATCAGCCACCTGATCAGTGCGTGCACAGTCCCCTGATCAGCGCCTGTCAGTCACTGATCACTGCCTGATAAACACGTGATCAGTGCCCGAACAGCCACGTCATCAGTGCATGCGCAGTCACGTGATCAGTGCATGATAGCCACGTGATCAGTGCGTGCACAGTCCCATGATCAGCGCCTGTCAGTCACTGATCATTGCCTGATAAACACGTGATCAGTGCATGATGAGCCATGTGATCAGTGCCTGATCAGCCACGTCATCAGTGCATGCGCAGTCACGTCATCAGTGCATGATAGCCACGTGATCAGTGCATGCTCAGTCACGTGATCTGGACTTGATCAGCCACGTGATCAGTGCCTGCAGAGTCACGTGATCAGGGCCTGCTGAGCTGCGTGATTCCTGCCGGCTCATCTGCATGACAATTGCCAGCTGAGCTGCGTGATTCCTGTCGGCTCATCTGCTTGACAATTGCCAGCTGAGCTGCGTGATTCCTGCCTGGTCACGTGCTTGATTATTGCCAGTTGAGCAGCATGATTCGTCACTGCTGAGCTCCATGCTTATTGCCTGCTGATTGCGTGGTTCGTGTCTGCTCAGCTCTTTGAGTATTGCCTCCTGAGGTCCCTGTTCGGTCGCCACCTGCCGGGGACCAGCCCCAACTGATCCAGGGTATTCGAAGGAGAGATGGCCTAGGCGACTATTTATATGCTAATCAGAGATGTCAAGAATAATAGTATGAGGAGAGCTCAGTAGGAAAATTCGGTGGAGAAAAGAGACTGAGTAGCTTGGTTTACGCGGAAGACCAATCAAACTTCAAGACAAGAAGTTTGCACCACTTACGTAGGCCGCAGGCGCCCTCTCGAATAGCGAAAGGTGCCTCACCCTAGACACCTTCTCGAGTGGGTCTTAGCAGCCCAGGCATAATTAGTAAGCGTGGTGGGTTCCGCGCTCCAGATGGAGACTCAGCTGGAAGTTAAAGGGAAGAATGACAAGGAACTTTATGAATTGGAGCTGTAAGTTAACTCTTTGACAGAGAGAGCGAGATGGTGGTGGGGGACAGCCCCAGTGAAATCAGAGGTGAGAGCACAAAGCAATACAGTAGGCAGACTCTGGTTTTTTTGGGGGGAGATGCTCGAGAATATCCGGGTGGACTCCTGAGGCTCGATCCCGCATTTGCGTATGCCGAGCCTCCTTCCTCATGACCTTTGTCCAGAGTGGAATGCCTCCCCGGCTCCCGGCACATGATCAGTGCATGCTCAGTCACGATATCAGTGCCTGCTCAGCCACGTGATCACTGACGGCACAGTCACGTGATCAGCGCCTCTCAGTCACGTGATCACCGTATGATAAACACGTGATCAGTGAACGACCAGCCACGTGATCACTGCATGCGCAGTCAGGTGGTCAGTTCCTGATGATCAGTGCACAGTCCCCTGATCAGCGCCTGTCAGTCACTGATCACTGCCTGATAAACACGTGATCAGTGCCCGAACAGCCACGTCATCAGTGCATGCGCAGTCACGTGATCAGTGCATGATAGCCACGTGATCAGTGCATGCTCAGTCACGTGATCTGGACTTGATCAGCCACGTGATCAGTGCCTGCAGAGTCACGTGATCAGGGCCTGCTGAGCTGCGTGATTCCTGCCGGCTCATCTGCATGACAATTGCCATCTGAGCTGCGTGATTCCTGTCGGCTCATCTGCTTGACAATTGCCAGCTGAGCTGCGTGATTCCTGCCTGGTCACGTGCTTGATTATTGCCAGTTGAGCAGCATGATTCGTCACTGCTGAGCTCCATGCTTATTGCCTGCTGATTGCGTGGTTCGTGTCTGCTCAGCTCTTTGAGTATTGCCTCCTGAGGTCCCTGTTCGGTCGCCACCTGCCGGGGACCAGCCCCAACTGATCCAGGGTATTCGAAGGAGAGATGGCCTAGGCGACTATTTATATGCTAATCAGAGATGTCAAGAATAATAGTATGAGGAGAGCTCAGTAGGAAAATTCGGTGGAGAAAAGAGACTGAGTAGCTTGGTTTACGCGGAAGACCAATCAAACTTCAAGACAAGAAGTTTGCACCACTTACGTAGGCCGCAGGCGCCCTCTCGAATAGCGAAAGGTGCCTCACCCTAGACACCTTCTCGAGTGGGTCTTAGCAGCCCAGGCATAATTAGTAAGCGTGGTGGGTTCCGCGCTCCAGATGGAGACTCAGCTGGAAGTTAAAGGGAAGAATGACAAGGAACTTTATGAATTGGAGCTGTAAGTTAACTCTTTGACAGAGAGAGCGAGATGGTGGTGGGGGACAGCCCCCAGTGAAATCAGAGGTGAGAGCACAAAGCAATACAGTAGGCAGACTCTGGTTTTTTTGGGGGGAGATGCTCGAGAATATCCGGGTGGACTCCTGAGGCTCGATCCCGCATTTGCGTATGCCGAGCCTCCTTCCTCATGACCTTTGTCCAGAGTGGAATGCCTCCCCGGCTCCCGGCACATGATCAGTGCATGCTCAGTCACGATATCAGTGCCTGCTCAGCCACGTGATCACTGACGGCACAGTCACGTGATCAGCGCCTCTCAGTCACGTGATCACCGTATGATAAACACGTGATCAGTGAACGACCAGCCACGTGATCACTGCATGCGCAGTCAGGTGGTCAGTTCCTGATCAGCCACCTGATCAGTGCGTGCACAGTCCCCTGATCAGCGCCTGTCAGTCACTGATCACTGCCTGATAAACACGTGATCAGTGCCCGAACAGCCACGTCATCAGTGCATGCGCAGTCACGTGATCAGTGCATGATAGCCACGTGATCAGTGCGTGCACAGTCCCATGATCAGCGCCTGTCAGTCACTGATCATTGCCTGATAAACACGTGATCAGTGCATGATGAGCCATGTGATCAGTGCCTGATCAGCCACGTCATCAGTGCATGCGCAGTCACGTCATCAGTGCATGATAGCCACGTGATCAGTGCATGCTCAGTCACGTGATCTGGACTTGATCAGCCACGTGATCAGTGCCTGCAGAGTCACGTGATCAGGGCCTGCTGAGCTGCGTGATTCCTGCCGGCTCATCTGCATGACAATTGCCATCTGAGCTGCGTGATTCCTGTCGGCTCATCTGCTTGACAATTGCCAGCTGAGCTGCGTGATTCCTGCCTGGTCACGTGCTTGATTATTGCCAGTTGAGCAGCATGATTCGTCACTGCTGAGCTCCATGCTTATTGCCTGCTGATTGCGTGGTTCGTGTCTGCTCAGCTCTTTGAGTATTGCCTCCTGAGGTCCCTGTTCGGTCGCCACCTGCCGGGGACCAGCCCCAACTGATCCAGGGTATTCGAAGGAGAGATGGCCTAGGCGACTATTTATATGCTAATCAGAGATGTCAAGAATAATAGTATGAGGAGAGCTCAGTAGGAAAATTCGGTGGAGAAAAGAGACTGAGTAGCTTGGTTTACGCGGAAGACCAATCAAACTTCAAGACAAGAAGTTTGCACCACTTACGTAGGCCGCAGGCGCCCTCTCGAATAGCGAAAGGTGCCTCACCCTAGACACCTTCTCGAGTGGGTCTTAGCAGCCCAGGCATAATTAGTAAGCGTGGTGGGTTCCGCGCTCCAGATGGAGACTCAGCTGGAAGTTAAAGGGAAGAATGACAAGGAACTTTATGAATTGGAGCTGTAAGTTAACTCTTTGAAAGAGAGAGCGAGATGGTGGTGTGGGACAGCCCCCAGTGAAATCAGAGGTGAGAGCACAAAGCAATACAGTAGGCAGACTCTGGATTTTTTGGGGGGGAGATGCTCGAGAATATCCGGGTGGACTCCTGAGGCTCGATCCCGCATTTGCGTATGCCGAGCCTCCTTCCTCATGACCTTTGTCCAGAGTGGAATGCCTCCCCGGCTCCCGGCACATGATCAGTGCATGCTCAGTCACGATATCAGTGCCTGCTCAGCCACGTGATCACTGACGGCACAGTCACGTGATCAGCGCCTCTCAGTCACGTGATCACCGTATGATAAACACGTGATCAGTGAACGACCAGCCACGTGATCACTGCATGCGCAGTCAGGTGGTCAGTTCCTGATCAGTGCGTGCACAGTCCCCTGATCAGCGCCTGTCAGTCACTGATCACTGCCTGATAAACACGTGATCAGTGCCCGAACAGCCACGTCATCAGTGCATGCGCAGTCACGTGATCAGTGCATGATAGCCACGTGATCAGTGCATGCTCAGTCACGTGATCTGGACTTGATCAGCCACGTGATCAGTGCCTGCAGAGTCACGTGATCAGGGCCTGCTGAGCTGCGTGATTCCTGCCGGCTCATCTGCATGACAATTGCCATCTGAGCTGCGTGATTCCTGTCGGCTCATCTGCTTGACAATTGCCAGCTGAGCTGCGTGATTCCTGCCTGGTCACGTGCTTGATTATTGCCAGTTGAGCAGCATGATTCGTCACTGCTGAGCTCCATGCTTATTGCCTGCTGATTGCGTGGTTCGTGTCTGCTCAGCTCTTTGAGTATTGCCTCCTGAGGTCCCTGTTCGGTCGCCACCTGCCGGGGACCAGCCCCAACTGATCCAGGGTATTCGAAGGAGAGATGGCCTAGGCGACTATTTATATGCGAATCAGAGATGTCAAGAATAATAGTATGAGGAGAGCTCAGTAGGAAAATTCGGTGGAGAAAAGAGACTGAGTAGCTTGGTTTACGCGGAAGACCAATCAAACTTCAAGACAAGAAGTTTGCACCACTTACGTAGGCCGCAGGCGCCCTCTCGAATAGCGAAAGGTGCCTCACCCTAGACACCTTCTCGAGTGGGTCTTAGCAGCCCAGGCATAATTAGTAAGCGTGGTGGGTTCCGCGCTCCAGATGGAGACTCAGCTGGAAGTTAAAGGGAAGAATGACAAGGAACTTTATGAATTGGAGCTGTAAGTTAACTCTTTGACAGAGAGAGCGAGATGGTGGTGGGGGACAGCCCCCAGTGAAATCAGAGGTGAGAGCACAAAGCAATACAGTAGGCAGACTCTGGTTTTTTTGGGGGGAGATGCTCGAGAATATCCGGGTGGACTCCTGAGGCTCGATCCCGCATTTGCGTATGCCGAGCCTCCTTCCTCATGACCTTTGTCCAGAGTGGAATGCCTCCCCGGCTCCCGGCACATGATCAGTGCATGCTCAGTCACGATATCAGTGCCTGCTCAGCCACGTGATCACTGACGGCACAGTCACGTGATCAGCGCCTCTCAGTCACGTGATCACCGTATGATAAACACGTGATCAGTGAACGACCAGCCACGTGATCACTGCATGCGCAGTCAGGTGGTCAGTTCCTGATCAGCCACCTGATCAGTGCGTGCACAGTCCCCTGATCAGCGCCTGTCAGTCACTGATCACTGCCTGATAAACACGTGATCAGTGCCCGAACAGCCACGTCATCAGTGCATGCGCAGTCACGTGATCAGTGCATGATAGCCACGTGATCAGTGCGTGCACAGTCCCATGATCAGCGCCTGTCAGTCACTGATCATTGCCTGATAAACACGTGATCAGTGCATGATGAGCCACGTGATCAGTGCATGATCAGCCACGTGATCAGTGCATGATAGCCACGTGATCAGTGCATGCACAGTCCCATGATCAGCGCCTGTCAGTCACTGATCAGTGCCTGATCACGTGATCAGTGCATGATGAGCCACGTGATCAGTGCCTGATCAGCCACGTGATCAGTGCATGCAGTCACGTGATCAGTGCATGATAGCCACGTGATCAGTGCATGCTCAGTCACGTGATCTCTTGATCAGCCACGTGATCATGCTGCATCACGTGATCATTGCCTGCTGAGCTGCGTGATTCCTGTCGGCTCATCTGCTTGACAATTGCCAGCTGAGCTGCGTGATTCCTGCCTGGTCACGTGCTTGATTATTGCCAGTTGAGCAGCATGATTCGTCACTGCTGAGCTCCATGCTTATTGCCTGCTGATTGCGTGGTTCGTGTCTGCTCAGCTCTTTGAGTATTGCCTCCTGAGGTCCCTGTTCGGTCGCCACCTGCCGGGGACCAGCCCCAACTGATCCAGGGTATTCGAAGGAGAGATGGCCTAGGCGACTATTTATATGCTAATCAGAGATGTCAAGAATAATAGTATGAGGAGAGCTCAGTAGGAAAATTCGGTGGAGAAAAGAGACTGAGTAGCTTGGTTTACGCGGAAGACCAATCAAACTTCAAGACAAGAAGTTTGCACCACTTACGTAGGCCGCAGGCGCCCTCTCGAATAGCGAAAGGTGCCTCACCCTAGACACCTTCTCGAGTGGGTCTTAGCAGCCCAGGCATAATTAGTAAGCGTGGTGGGTTCCGCGCTCCAGATGGAGACTCAGCTGGAAGTTAAAGGGAAGAATGACAAGGAACTTTATGAATTGGAGCTGTAAGTTAACTCTTTGACAGAGAGAGCGAGATGGTGGTGGGGGACAGCCCCCAGTGAAATCAGAGGTGAGAGCACAAAGCAATACAGTAGGCAGACTCTGGTTTTTTTGGGGGGAGATGCTCGAGAATATCCGGGTGGACTCCTGAGGCTCGATCCCGCATTTGCGTATGCCGAGCCTCCTTCCTCATGACCTTTGTCCAGAGTGGAATGCCTCCCCGGCTCCCGGCACATGATCAGTGCATGCTCAGTCACGATATCAGTGCCTGCTCAGCCACGTGATCACTGACGGCACAGTCACGTGATCAGCGCCTCTCAGTCACGTGATCACCGTATGATAAACACGTGATCAGTGAACGACCAGCCACGTGATCACTGCATGCGCGGTCAGGTGGTCAGTTCCTGATCAGTGCAGTGCACAGTCCCCTGATCAGCGCCTGTCAGTCACTGATCACTGCCTGATAAACACGTGATCAGTGCCCGAACAGCCACGTCATCAGTGCATGCGCAGTCACGTGATCAGTGCATGATAGCCACGTGATCAGTGCGTGCACAGTCCCATGATCAGCGCCTGTCAGTCACTGATCATTGCCTGATAAACACGTGATCAGTGCATGATGAGCCATGTGATCAGTGCCTGATCAGCCACGTCATCAGTGCATGCGCAGTCACGTCATCAGTGCATGATAGCCACGTGATCAGTGCATGCTCAGTCACGTGATCTGGACTTGATCAGCCACGTGATCAGTGCCTGCAGAGTCACGTGATCAGGGCCTGCTGAGCTGCGTGATTCCTGCCGGCTCATCTGCATGACAATTGCCAGCTGAGCTGCGTGATTCCTGTCGGCTCATCTGCTTGACAATTGCCAGCTGAGCTGCGTGATTCCTGCCTGGTCACGTGCTTGATTATTGCCAGTTGAGCAGCATGATTCGTCACTGCTGAGCTCCATGCTTATTGCCTGCTGATTGCGTGGTTCGTGTCTGCTCAGCTCTTTGAGTATTGCCTCCTGAGGTCCCTGTTCGGTCGCCACCTGCCGGGGACCAGCCCCAACTGATCCAGGGTATTCGAAGGAGAGATGGCCTAGGCGACTATTTATATGCTAATCAGAGATGTCAAGAATAATAGTATGAGGAGAGCTCAGTAGGAAAATTCGGTGGAGAAAAGAGACTGAGTAGCTTGGTTTACGCGGAAGACCAATCAAACTTCAAGACAAGAAGTTTGCACCACTTACGTAGGCCGCAGGCGCCCTCTCGAATAGCGAAAGGTGCCTCACCCTAGACACCTTCTCGAGTGGGTCTTAGCAGCCCAGGCATAATTAGTAAGCGTGGTGGGTTCCGCGCTCCAGATGGAGACTCAGCTGGAAGTTAAAGGGAAGAATGACAAGGAACTTTATGAATTGGAGCTGTAAGTTAACTCTTTGACAGAGAGAGCGAGATGGTGGTGGGGGACAGCCCCCAGTGAAATCAGAGGTGAGAGCACAAAGCAATACAGTAGGCAGACTCTGGTTTTTTTGGGGGAGATGCTCGAGAATATCCGGGTGGACTCCTGAGGCTCGATCCCGCATTTGCGTATGCCGAGCCTCCTTCCTCATGACCTTTGTCCAGAGTGGAATGCCTCCCCGGCTCCCGGCACATGATCAGTGCATGCTCAGTCACGATATCAGTGCCTGCTCAGCCACGTGATCACTGACGGCACAGTCACGTGATCAGCGCCTCTCAGTCACGTGATCACCGTATGATAAACACGTGATCAGTGAACGACCAGCCACGTGATCACTGCATGCGCGGTCAGGTGGTCAGTTCCTGATCAGCCACCTGATCAGTGCGTGCACAGTCCCCTGATCAGCGCCTGTCAGTCACTGATCACTGCCTGATAAACACGTGATCAGTGCCCGAACAGCCACGTCATCAGTGCATGCGCAGTCACGTGATCAGTGCATGATAGCCACGTGATCAGTGCGTGCACAGTCCCATGATCAGCGCCTGTCAGTCACTGATCATTGCCTGATAAACACGTGATCAGTGCATGATGAGCCATGTGATCAGTGCCTGATCAGCCACGTCATCAGTGCATGCGCAGTCACGTCATCAGTGCATGATAGCCACGTGATCAGTGCATGCTCAGTCACGTGATCTGGACTTGATCAGCCACGTGATCAGTGCCTGCAGAGTCACGTGATCAGGGCCTGCTGAGCTGCGTGATTCCTGCCGGCTCATCTGCATGACAATTGCCATCTGAGCTGCGTGATTCCTGTCGGCTCATCTGCTTGACAATTGCCAGCTGAGCTGCGTGATTCCTGCCTGGTCACGTGCTTGATTATTGCCAGTTGAGCAGCATGATTCGTCACTGCTGAGCTCCATGCTTATTGCCTGCTGATTGCGTGGTTCGTGTCTGCTCAGCTCTTTGAGTATTGCCTCCTGAGGTCCCTGTTCGGTCGCCACCTGCCGGGGACCAGCCCCAACTGATCCAGGGTATTCGAAGGAGAGATGGCCTAGGCGACTATTTATATGCTAATCAGAGATGTCAAGAATAATAGTATGAGGAGAGCTCAGTAGGAAAATTCGGTGGAGAAAAGAGACTGAGTAGCTTGGTTTACGCGGAAGACCAATCAAACTTCAAGACAAGAAGTTTGCACCACTTACGTAGGCCGCAGGCGCCCTCTCGAATAGCGAAAGGTGCCTCACCCTAGACACCTTCTCGAGTGGGTCTTAGCAGCCCAGGCATAATTAGTAAGCGTGGTGGGTTCCGCGCTCCAGATGGAGACTCAGCTGGAAGTTAAAGGGAAGAATGACAAGGAACTTTATGAATTGGAGCTGTAAGTTAACTCTTTGACAGAGAGAGCGAGATGGTGGTGGGGGACAGCCCCCAGTGAAATCAGAGGTGAGAGCACAAAGCAATACAGTAGGCAGACTCTGGTTTTTTTGGGGGGAGATGCTCGAGAATATCCGGGTGGACTCCTGAGGCTCGATCCCGCATTTGCGTATGCCGAGCCTCCTTCCTCATGACCTTTGTCCAGAGTGGAATGCCTCCCCGGCTCCCGGCACATGATCAGTGCATGCTCAGTCACGATATCAGTGCCTGCTCAGCCACGTGATCACTGACGGCACAGTCACGTGATCAGCGCCTCTCAGTCACGTGATCACCGTATGATAAACACGTGATCAGTGAACGACCAGCCACGTGATCACTGCATGCGCAGTCAGGTGGTCAGTTCCTGATCAGCCACCTGATCAGTGCGTGCACAGTCCCCTGATCAGCGCCTGTCAGTCACTGATCACTGCCTGATAAACACGTGATCAGTGCCAACAGCCACGTGATCACTGCATGCGCAGTCAGGTGGTCAGTCCTGATCAGCCACCTGATCAGTGCGTGCACAGTCCCCTGATCAGCGCCTGTCAGTCACTGATCACTGCCTGATAAACACGTGATCAGTGCCCGAACAGCCACGTCATCAGTGCATGCGCAGTCACGTGATCAGTGCATGATAGCCACGTGATCAGTGCGTGCACAGTCCCATGATCAGCGCCTGTCAGTCACTGATCATTGCCTGATAAACACGTGATCAGTGCATGATGAGCCATGTGATCAGTGCCTGATCAGCCACGTCATCAGTGCATGCGCAGTCACGTCATCAGTGCATGATAGCCACGTGATCAGTGCATGCTCAGTCACGTGATCTGGACTTGATCAGCCACGTGATCAGTGCCTGCAGAGTCACGTGATCAGGGCCTGCTGAGCTGCGTGATTCCTGCCGGCTCATCTGCATGACAATTGCCAGCTGAGCTGCGTGATTCCTGTCGGCTCATCTGCTTGACAATTGCCAGCTGAGCTGCGTGATTCCTGCCTGGTCACGTGCTTGATTATTGCCAGTTGAGCAGCATGATTCGTCACTGCTGAGCTCCATGCTTATTGCCTGCTGATTGCGTGGTTCGTGTCTGCTCAGCTCTTTGAGTATTGCCTCCTGAGGTCCCTGTTCGGTCGCCACCTGCCGGGGACCAGCCCCAACTGATCCAGGGTATTCGAAGGAGAGATGGCCTAGGCGACTATTTATATGCTAATCAGAGATGTCAAGAATAATAGTATGAGGAGAGCTCAGTAGGAAAATTCGGTGGAGAAAAGAGACTGAGTAGCTTGGTTTACGCGGAAGACCAATCAAACTTCAAGACAAGAAGTTTGCACCACTTACGTAGGCCGCAGGCGCCCTCTCGAATAGCGAAAGGTGCCTCACCCTAGACACCTTCTCGAGTGGGTCTTAGCAGCCCAGGCATAATTAGTAAGCGTGGTGGGTTCCGCGCTCCAGATGGAGACTCAGCTGGAAGTTAAAGGGAAGAATGACAAGGAACTTTATGAATTGGAGCTGTAAGTTAACTCTTTGACAGAGAGAGCGAGATGGTGGTGGGGGACAGCCCCCAGTGAAATCAGAGGTGAGAGCACAAAGCAATACAGTAGGCAGACTCCGGTTTTTTTGGGGGGAGATGCTCGAGAATATCCGGGTGGACTCCTGAGGCTCGATCCCGCATTTGCGTATGCCGAGCCTCCTTCCTCATGACCTTTGTCCAGAGTGGAATGCCTCCCCGGCTCCCGGCACATGATCAGTGCATGCTCAGTCACGATATCAGTGCCTGCTCAGCCACGTGATCACTGACGGCACAGTCACGTGATCAGCGCCTCTCAGTCACGTGATCACCGTATGATAAACACGTGATCAGTGAACGACCAGCCACGTGATCACTGCATGCGCGGTCAGGTGGTCAGTTCCTGATCAGCCACCTGATCAGTGCGTGCACAGTCCCCTGATCAGCGCCTGTCAGTCACTGATCACTGCCTGATAAACACGTGATCAGTGCCCGAACAGCCACGTCATCAGTGCATGCGCAGTCACGTGATCAGTGCATGATAGCCACGTGATCAGTGCGTGCACAGTCCCATGATCAGCGCCTGTCAGTCACTGATCATTGCCTGATAAACACGTGATCAGTGCATGATGAGCCATGTGATCAGTGCCCGATCAGCCACGTCATCAGTGCATGCGCAGTCACGTCATCAGTGCATGATAGCCACGTGATCAGTGCATGCTCAGTCACGTGATCTGGACTTGATCAGCCACGTGATCAGTGCCTGCAGAGTCACGTGATCAGGGCCTGCTGAGCTGCGTGATTCCTGCCGGCTCATCTGCATGACAATTGCCATCTGAGCTGCGTGATTCCTGTCGGCTCATCTGCTTGACAATTGCCAGCTGAGCTGCGTGATTCCTGCCTGGTCACGTGCTTGATTATTGCCAGTTGAGCAGCATGATTCGTCACTGCTGAGCTCCATGCTTATTGCCTGCTGATTGCGTGGTTCGTGTCTGCTCAGCTCTTTGAGTATTGCCTCCTGAGGTCCCTGTTCGGTCGCCACCTGCCGGGGACCAGCCCCAACTGATCCAGGGTATTCGAAGGAGAGATGGCCTAGGCGACTATTTATATGCTAATCAGAGATGTCAAGAATAATAGTATGAGGAGAGCTCAGTAGGAAAATTCGGTGGAGAAAAGAGACTGAGTAGCTTGGTTTACGCGGAAGACCAATCAAACTTCAAGACAAGAAGTTTGCACCACTTACGTAGGCCGCAGGCGCCCTCTCGAATAGCGAAAGGTGCCTCACCCTAGACACCTTCTCGAGTGGGTCTTAGCAGCCCAGGCATAATTAGTAAGCGTGGTGGGTTCCGCGCTCCAGATGGAGACTCAGCTGGAAGTTAAAGGGAAGAATGACAAGGAACTTTATGAATTGGAGCTGTAAGTTAACTCTTTGACAGAGAGAGCGAGATGGTGGTGGGGGACAGCCCCCAGTGAAATCAGAGGTGAGAGCACAAAGCAATACAATAGGCAGACTCCGGTTTTTTTGGGGGGAGATGCTGGAGAATATCCGGGTGGACTCCTGAGGCTCGATCCCGCATTTGCGTATGCCGAGCCTCCTTCCTCATGACCTTTGTCCAGAGTGGAATGCCTCCTCGGCTCCCGGCACATGATCAGTGCATGCTCAGTCACGATATCAGTGCCTGCTCAGCCACGTGATCACTGACGGCACAGTCACGTGATCAGCGCCTCTCAGTCACGTGATCACCGTATGATAATCACGTGATCAGTGAACGACCAGCCACGTGATCACTGCATGCGCGGTCAGGTGGTCAGTTCCTGATCAGCCACCTGATCAGTGCGTGCACAGTCCCTGATCACTGCCTGATAAACACGTGATCAGTGCCCGAACAGCCACGTCATCAGTGCATGCGCAGGCACGTGATCAGTGCATGATAGCCACGTGATCAGTGCGTGCACAGTCCCATGATCAGCGCCTGTCAGTCACTGATCATTGCCTGATAAACACGTGATCAGTGCATGATGAGCCATGTGATCAGTGCCCGATCAGCCACGTCATCAGTGCATGCGCAGTCACGTCATCAGTGCATGATAGCCACGTGATCAGTGCATGCTCAGTCACGTGATCTGGACTTGATCAGCCACGTGATCAGTGCCTGCAGAGTCACGTGATCAGGGCCTGCTGAGCTGCGTGATTCCTGCCGGCTCATCTGCATGACAATTGCCATCTGAGCTGCGTGATTCCTGTCGGCTCATCTGCTTGACAATTGCCAGCTGAGCTGCGTGATTCCTGCCTGGTCACGTGCTTGATTATTGCCAGTTGAGCAGCATGATTCGTCACTGCTGAGCTCCATGCTTATTGCCTGCTGATTGCGTGGTTCGTGTCTGCTCAGCTCTTTGAGTATTGCCTCCTGAGGTCCCTGTTCGGTCGCCACCTGCCGGGGACCAGCCCCAACTGATCCAGGGTATTCGAAGGAGAGATGGCCTAGGCGACTATTTATATGCTAATCAGAGATGTCAAGAATAATAGTATGAGGAGAGCTCAGTAGGAAAATTCGGTGGAGAAAAGAGACTGAGTAGCTTGGTTTACGCGGAAGACCAATCAAACTTCAAGACAAGAAGTTTGCACCACTTACGTAGGCCGCAGGCGCCCTCTCGAATAGCGAAAGGTGCCTCACCCTAGACACCTTCTCGAGTGGGTCTTAGCAGCCCAGGCATAATTAGTAAGCGTGGTGGGTTCCGCGCTCCAGATGGAGACTCAGCTGGAAGTTAAAGGGAAGAATGACAAGGAACTTTATGAATTGGAGCTGTAAGTTAACTCTTTGACAGAGAGAGCGAGATGGTGGTGGGGGACAGCCCCCAGTGAAATCAGAGGTGAGAGCACAAAGCAATACAGTAGGCAGACTCCGGTTTTTTTGGGGGAGATGCTCGAGAATATCCGGGTGGACTCCTGAGGCTCGATCCCGCATTTGCGTATGCCGAGCCTCCTTCCTCATGACCTTTGTCCAGAGTGGAATGCCTCCCCGGCTCCCGGCACATGATCAGTGCATGCTCAGTCACGATATCAGTGCCTGCTCAGCCACGTGATCACTGACGGCACAGTCACGTGATCAGCGCCTCTCAGTCACGTGATCACCGTATGATAAACACGTGATCAGTGAACGACCAGCCACGTGATCACTGCATGCGCGGTCAGGTGGTCAGTTCCTGATCAGCCACCTGATCAGTGCGTGCACAGTCCCCTGATCAGCGCCTGTCAGTCACTGATCACTGCCTGATAAACACGTGATCAGTGCCCGAACAGCCACGTCATCAGTGCATGCGCAGTCACGTGATCAGTGCATGATAGCCACGTGATCAGTGCGTGCACAGTCCCATGATCAGCGCCTGTCAGTCACTGATCATTGCCTGATAAACACGTGATCAGTGCATGATGAGCCATGTGATCAGTGCCCGATCAGCCACGTCATCAGTGCATGCGCAGTCACGTCATCAGTGCATGATAGCCACGTGATCAGTGCATGCTCAGTCACGTGATCTGGACTTGATCAGCCACGTGATCAGTGCCTGCAGAGTCACGTGATCAGGGCCTGCTGAGCTGCGTGATTCCTGCCGGCTCATCTGCATGACAATTGCCATCTGAGCTGCGTGATTCCTGTCGGCTCATCTGCTTGACAATTGCCAGCTGAGCTGCGTGATTCCTGCCTGGTCACGTGCTTGATTATTGCCAGTTGAGCAGCATGATTCGTCACTGCTGAGCTCCATGCTTATTGCCTGCTGATTGCGTGGTTCGTGTCTGCTCAGCTCTTTGAGTATTGCCTCCTGAGGTCCCTGTTCGGTCGCCACCTGCCGGGGACCAGCCCCAACTGATCCAGGGTATTCGAAGGAGAGATGGCCTAGGCGACTATTTATATGCTAATCAGAGATGTCAAGAATAATAGTATGAGGAGAGCTCAGTAGGAAAATTCGGTGGAGAAAAGAGACTGAGTAGCTTGGTTTACGCGGAAGACCAATCAAACTTCAAGACAAGAAGTTTGCACCACTTACGTAGGCCGCAGGCGCCCTCTCGAATAGCGAAAGGTGCCTCACCCTAGACACCTTCTCGAGTGGGTCTTAGCAGCCCAGGCATAATTAGTAAGCGTGGTGGGTTCCGCGCTCCAGATGGAGACTCAGCTGGAAGTTAAAGGGAAGAATGACAAGGAACTTTATGAATTGGAGCTGTAAGTTAACTCTTTGACAGAGAGAGCGAGATGGTGGTGGGGGACAGCCCCCAGTGAAATCAGAGGTGAGAGCACAAAGCAATACAGTAGGCAGACTCCGGTTTTTTTGGGGGGAGATGCTCGAGAATATCCGGGTGGACTCCTGAGGCTCGATCCCGCATTTGCGTATGCCGAGCCTCCTTCCTCATGACCTTTGTCCAGAGTGGAATGCCTCCCCGGCTCCCGGCACATGATCAGTGCATGCTCAGTCACGATATCAGTGCCTGCTCAGCCACGTGATCACTGACGGCACAGTCACGTGATCAGCGCCTCTCAGTCACGTGATCACCGTATGATAAACACGTGATCAGTGAACGACCAGCCACGTGATCACTGCATGCGCGGTCAGGTGGTCAGTTCCTGATCAGCCACCTGATCAGTGCGTGCACAGTCCCCTGATCAGCGCCTGTCAGTCACTGATCACTGCCTGATAAACACGTGATCAGTGCCCGAACAGCCACGTCATCAGTGCATGCGCAGTCACGTGATCAGTGCATGATAGCCACGTGATCAGTGCGTGCACAGTCCCATGATCAGCGCCTGTCAGTCACTGATCATTGCCTGATAAACACGTGATCAGTGCATGATGAGCCATGTGATCAGTGCCCGATCAGCCACGTCATCAGTGCATGCGCAGTCACGTCATCAGTGCATGATAGCCACGTGATCAGTGCATGCTCAGTCACGTGATCTGGACTTGATCAGCCACGTGATCAGTGCCTGCAGAGTCACGTGATCAGGGCCTGCTGAGCTGCGTGATTCCTGCCGGCTCATCTGCATGACAATTGCCATCTGAGCTGCGTGATTCCTGTCGGCTCATCTGCTTGACAATTGCCAGCTGAGCTGCGTGATTCCTGCCTGGTCACGTGCTTGATTATTGCCAGTTGAGCAGCATGATTCGTCACTGCTGAGCTCCATGCTTATTGCCTGCTGATTGCGTGGTTCGTGTCTGCTCAGCTCTTTGAGTATTGCCTCCTGAGGTCCCTGTTCGGTCGCCACCTGCCGGGGACCAGCCCCAACTGATCCAGGGTATTCGAAGGAGAGATGGCCTAGGCGACTATTTATATGCTAATCAGAGATGTCAAGAATAATAGTATGAGGAGAGCTCAGTAGGAAAATTCGGTGGAGAAAAGAGACTGAGTAGCTTGGTTTACGCGGAAGACCAATCAAACTTCAAGACAAGAAGTTTGCACCACTTACGTAGGCCGCAGGCGCCCTCTCGAATAGCGAAAGGTGCCTCACCCTAGACACCTTCTCGAGTGGGTCTTAGCAGCCCAGGCATAATTAGTAAGCGTGGTGGGTTCCGCGCTCCAGATGGAGACTCAGCTGGAAGTTAAAGGGAAGAATGACAAGGAACTTTATGAATTGGAGCTGTAAGTTAACTCTTTGACAGAGAGAGCGAGATGGTGGTGGGGGACAGCCCCCAGTGAAATCAGAGGTGAGAGCACAAAGCAATACAGTAGGCAGACTCCGGTTTTTTTGGGGGGAGATGCTCGAGAATATCCGGGTGGACTCCTGAGGCTCGATCCCGCATTTGCGTATGCCGAGCCTCCTTCCTCATGACCTTTGTCCAGAGTGGAATGCCTCCCCGGCTCCCGGCACATGATCAGTGCATGCTCAGTCACGATATCAGTGCCTGCTCAGCCACGTGATCACTGACGGCACAGTCACGTGATCAGCGCCTCTCAGTCACGTGATCACCGTATGATAAACACGTGATCAGTGAACGACCAGCCACGTGATCACTGCATGCGCGGTCAGGTGGTCAGTTCCTGATCAGCCACCTGATCAGTGCGTGCACAGTCCCCTGATCAGCGCCTGTCAGTCACTGATCACTGCCTGATAAACACGTGATCAGTGCCCGAACAGCCACGTCATCAGTGCATGCGCAGTCACGTGATCAGTGCATGATAGCCACGTGATCAGTGCGTGCACAGTCCCATGATCAGCGCCTGTCAGTCACTGATCATTGCCTGATAAACACGTGATCAGTGCATGATGAGCCATGTGATCAGTGCCCGATCAGCCACGTCATCAGTGCATGCGCAGTCACGTCATCAGTGCATGATAGCCACGTGATCAGTGCATGCTCAGTCACGTGATCTGGACTTGATCAGCCACGTGATCAGTGCCTGCAGAGTCACGTGATCAGGGCCTGCTGAGCTGCGTGATTCCTGCCGGCTCATCTGCATGACAATTGCCATCTGAGCTGCGTGATTCCTGTCGGCTCATCTGCTTGACAATTGCCAGCTGAGCTGCGTGATTCCTGCCTGGTCACGTGCTTGATTATTGCCAGTTGAGCAGCATGATTCGTCACTGCTGAGCTCCATGCTTATTGCCTGCTGATTGCGTGGTTCGTGTCTGCTCAGCTCTTTGAGTATTGCCTCCTGAGGTCCCTGTTCGGTCGCCACCTGCCGGGGACCAGCCCCAACTGATCCAGGGTATTCGAAGGAGAGATGGCCTAGGCGACTATTTATATGCTAATCAGAGATGTCAAGAATAATAGTATGAGGAGAGCTCAGTAGGAAAATTCGGTGGAGAAAAGAGACTGAGTAGCTTGGTTTACGCGGAAGACCAATCAAACTTCAAGACAAGAAGTTTGCACCACTTACGTAGGCCGCAGGCGCCCTCTCGAATAGCGAAAGGTGCCTCACCCTAGACACCTTCTCGAGTGGGTCTTAGCAGCCCAGGCATAATTAGTAAGCGTGGTGGGTTCCGCGCTCCAGATGGAGACTCAGCTGGAAGTTAAAGGGAAGAATGACAAGGAACTTTATGAATTGGAGCTGTAAGTTAACTCTTTGACAGAGAGAGCGAGATGGTGGTGGGGGACAGCCCCCAGTGAAATCAGAGGTGAGAGCACAAAGCAATACAGTAGGCAGACTCCGGTTTTTTGGGGGGAGATGCTCGAGAATATCCGGGTGGACTCCTGAGGCTCGATCCCGCATTTGCGTATGCCGAGCCTCCTTCCTCATGACCTTTGTCCAGAGTGGAATGCCTCCCCGGCTCCCGGCACATGATCAGTGCATGCTCAGTCACGATATCAGTGCCTGCTCAGCCACGTGATCACTGACGGCACAGTCACGTGATCAGCGCCTCTCAGTCACGTGATCACCGTATGATAAACACGTGATCAGTGAACGACCAGCCACGTGATCACTGCATGCGCGGTCAGGTGGTCAGTTCCTGATCAGCCACCTGATCAGTGCGTGCACAGTCCCCTGATCAGCGCCTGTCAGTCACTGATCACTGCCTGATAAACACGTGATCAGTGCCCGAACAGCCACGTCATCAGTGCATGCGCAGTCACGTGATCAGTGCATGATAGCCACGTGATCAGTGCGTGCACAGTCCCATGATCAGCGCCTGTCAGTCACTGATCATTGCCTGATAAACACGTGATCAGTGCATGATGAGCCATGTGATCAGTGCCCGATCAGCCACGTCATCAGTGCATGCGCAGTCACGTCATCAGTGCATGATAGCCACGTGATCAGTGCATGCTCAGTCACGTGATCTGGACTTGATCAGCCACGTGATCAGTGCCTGCAGAGTCACGTGATCAGGGCCTGCTGAGCTGCGTGATTCCTGCCGGCTCATCTGCATGACAATTGCCATCTGAGCTGCGTGATTCCTGTCGGCTCATCTGCTTGACAATTGCCAGCTGAGCTGCGTGATTCCTGCCTGGTCACGTGCTTGATTATTGCCAGTTGAGCAGCATGATTCGTCACTGCTGAGCTCCATGCTTATTGCCTGCTGATTGCGTGGTTCGTGTCTGCTCAGCTCTTTGAGTATTGCCTCCTGAGGTCCCTGTTCGGTCGCCACCTGCCGGGGACCAGCCCCAACTGATCCAGGGTATTCGAAGGAGAGATGGCCTAGGCGACTATTTATATGCTAATCAGAGATGTCAAGAATAATAGTATGAGGAGAGCTCAGTAGGAAAATTCGGTGGAGAAAAGAGACTGAGTAGCTTGGTTTACGCGGAAGACCAATCAAACTTCAAGACAAGAAGTTTGCACCACTTACGTAGGCCGCAGGCGCCCTCTCGAATAGCGAAAGGTGCCTCACCCTAGACACCTTCTCGAGTGGGTCTTAGCAGCCCAGGCATAATTAGTAAGCGTGGTGGGTTCCGCGCTCCAGATGGAGACTCAGCTGGAAGTTAAAGGGAAGAATGACAAGGAACTTTATGAATTGGAGCTGTAAGTTAACTCTTTGACAGAGAGAGCGAGATGGTGGTGGGGGACAGCCCCCAGTGAAATCAGAGGTGAGAGCACAAAGCAATACAGTAGGCAGACTCCGGTTTTTTTGGGGGGAGATGCTCGAGAATATCCGGGTGGACTCCTGAGGCTCGATCCCGCATTTGCGTATGCCGAGCCTCCTTCCTCATGACCTTTGTCCAGAGTGGAATGCCTCCCCGGCTCCCGGCACATGATCAGTGCATGCTCAGTCACGATATCAGTGCCTGCTCAGCCACGTGATCACTGACGGCACAGTCACGTGATCAGCGCCTCTCAGTCACGTGATCACCGTATGATAAACACGTGATCAGTGAACGACCAGCCACGTGATCACTGCATGCGCGGTCAGGTGGTCAGTTCCTGATCAGCCACCTGATCAGTGCGTGCACAGTCCCCTGATCAGCGCCTGTCAGTCACTGATCACTGCCTGATAAACACGTGATCAGTGCCCGAACAGCCACGTCATCAGTGCATGCGCAGTCACGTGATCAGTGCATGATAGCCACGTGATCAGTGCGTGCACAGTCCCATGATCAGCGCCTGTCAGTCACTGATCATTGCCTGATAAACACGTGATCAGTGCATGATGAGCCATGTGATCAGTGCCCGATCAGCCACGTCATCAGTGCATGCGCAGTCACGTCATCAGTGCATGATAGCCACGTGATCAGTGCATGCTCAGTCACGTGATCTGGACTTGATCAGCCACGTGATCAGTGCCTGCAGAGTCACGTGATCAGGGCCTGCTGAGCTGCGTGATTCCTGCCGGCTCATCTGCATGACAATTGCCATCTGAGCTGCGTGATTCCTGTCGGCTCATCTGCTTGACAATTGCCAGCTGAGCTGCGTGATTCCTGCCTGGTCACGTGCTTGATTATTGCCAGTTGAGCAGCATGATTCGTCACTGCTGAGCTCCATGCTTATTGCCTGCTGATTGCGTGGTTCGTGTCTGCTCAGCTCTTTGAGTATTGCCTCCTGAGGTCCCTGTTCGGTCGCCACCTGCCGGGGACCAGCCCCAACTGATCCAGGGTATTCGAAGGAGAGATGGCCTAGGCGACTATTTATATGCTAATCAGAGATGTCAAGAATAATAGTATGAGGAGAGCTCAGTAGGAAAATTCGGTGGAGAAAAGAGACTGAGTAGCTTGGTTTACGCGGAAGACCAATCAAACTTCAAGACAAGAAGTTTGCACCACTTACGTAGGCCGCAGGCGCCCTCTCGAATAGCGAAAGGTGCCTCACCCTAGACACCTTCTCGAGTGGGTCTTAGCAGCCCAGGCATAATTAGTAAGCGTGGTGGGTTCCGCGCTCCAGATGGAGACTCAGCTGGAAGTTAAAGGGAAGAATGACAAGGAACTTTATGAATTGGAGCTGTAAGTTAACTCTTTGACAGAGAGAGCGAGATGGTGGTGGGGGACAGCCCCCAGTGAAATCAGAGGTGAGAGCACAAAGCAATACAGTAGGCAGACTCCGGTTTTTTGGGGGGAGATGCTCGAGAATATCCGGGTGGACTCCTGAGGCTCGATCCCGCATTTGCGTATGCCGAGCCTCCTTCCTCATGACCTTTGTCCAGAGTGGAATGCCTCCCCGGCTCCCGGCACATGATCAGTGCATGCTCAGTCACGATATCAGTGCCTGCTCAGCCACGTGATCACTGACGGCACAGTCACGTGATCAGCGCCTCTCAGTCACGTGATCACCGTATGATAAACACGTGATCAGTGAACGACCAGCCACGTGATCACTGCATGCGCGGTCAGGTGGTCAGTTCCTGATCAGCCACCTGATCAGTGCGTGCACAGTCCCCTGATCAGCGCCTGTCAGTCACTGATCACTGCCTGATAAACACGTGATCAGTGCCCGAACAGCCACGTCATCAGTGCATGCGCAGTCACGTGATCAGTGCATGATAGCCACGTGATCAGTGCGTGCACAGTCCCATGATCAGCGCCTGTCAGTCACTGATCATTGCCTGATAAACACGTGATCAGTGCATGATGAGCCATGTGATCAGTGCCCGATCAGCCACGTCATCAGTGCATGCGCAGTCACGTCATCAGTGCATGATAGCCACGTGATCAGTGCATGCTCAGTCACGTGATCTGGACTTGATCAGCCACGTGATCAGTGCCTGCAGAGTCACGTGATCAGGGCCTGCTGAGCTGCGTGATTCCTGCCGGCTCATCTGCATGACAATTGCCATCTGAGCTGCGTGATTCCTGTCGGCTCATCTGCTTGACAATTGCCAGCTGAGCTGCGTGATTCCTGCCTGGTCACGTGCTTGATTATTGCCAGTTGAGCAGCATGATTCGTCACTGCTGAGCTCCATGCTTATTGCCTGCTGATTGCGTGGTTCGTGTCTGCTCAGCTCTTTGAGTATTGCCTCCTGAGGTCCCTGTTCGGTCGCCACCTGCCGGGGACCAGCCCCAACTGATCCAGGGTATTCGAAGGAGAGATGGCCTAGGCGACTATTTATATGCTAATCAGAGATGTCAAGAATAATAGTATGAGGAGAGCTCAGTAGGAAAATTCGGTGGAGAAAAGAGACTGAGTAGCTTGGTTTACGCGGAAGACCAATCAAACTTCAAGACAAGAAGTTTGCACCACTTACGTAGGCCGCAGGCGCCCTCTCGAATAGCGAAAGGTGCCTCACCCTAGACACCTTCTCGAGTGGGTCTTAGCAGCCCAGGCATAATTAGTAAGCGTGGTGGGTTCCGCGCTCCAGATGGAGACTCAGCTGGAAGTTAAAGGGAAGAATGACAAGGAACTTTATGAATTGGAGCTGTAAGTTAACTCTTTGACAGAGAGAGCGAGATGGTGGTGGGGGACAGCCCCCAGTGAAATCAGAGGTGAGAGCACAAAGCAATACAGTAGGCAGACTCCGGTTTTTTTGGGGGGAGATGCTCGAGAATATCCGGGTGGACTCCTGAGGCTCGATCCCGCATTTGCGTATGCCGAGCCTCCTTCCTCATGACCTTTGTCCAGAGTGGAATGCCTCCCCGGCTCCCGGCACATGATCAGTGCATGCTCAGTCACGATATCAGTGCCTGCTCAGCCACGTGATCACTGACGGCACAGTCACGTGATCAGCGCCTCTCAGTCACGTGATCACCGTATGATAAACACGTGATCAGTGAACGACCAGCCACGTGATCACTGCATGCGCGGTCAGGTGGTCAGTTCCTGATCAGCCACCTGATCAGTGCGTGCACAGTCCCCTGATCAGCGCCTGTCAGTCACTGATCACTGCCTGATAAACACGTGATCAGTGCCCGAACAGCCACGTCATCAGTGCATGCGCAGTCACGTGATCAGTGCATGATAGCCACGTGATCAGTGCGTGCACAGTCCCATGATCAGCGCCTGTCAGTCACTGATCATTGCCTGATAAACACGTGATCAGTGCATGATGAGCCATGTGATCAGTGCCCGATCAGCCACGTCATCAGTGCATGCGCAGTCACGTCATCAGTGCATGATAGCCACGTGATCAGTGCATGCTCAGTCACGTGATCTGGACTTGATCAGCCACGTGATCAGTGCCTGCAGAGTCACGTGATCAGGGCCTGCTGAGCTGCGTGATTCCTGCCGGCTCATCTGCATGACAATTGCCATCTGAGCTGCGTGATTCCTGTCGGCTCATCTGCTTGACAATTGCCAGCTGAGCTGCGTGATTCCTGCCTGGTCACGTGCTTGATTATTGCCAGTTGAGCAGCATGATTCGTCACTGCTGAGCTCCATGCTTATTGCCTGCTGATTGCGTGGTTCGTGTCTGCTCAGCTCTTTGAGTATTGCCTCCTGAGGTCCCTGTTCGGTCGCCACCTGCCGGGGACCAGCCCCAACTGATCCAGGGTATTCGAAGGAGAGATGGCCTAGGCGACTATTTATATGCTAATCAGAGATGTCAAGAATAATAGTATGAGGAGAGCTCAGTAGGAAAATTCGGTGGAGAAAAGAGACTGAGTAGCTTGGTTTACGCGGAAGACCAATCAAACTTCAAGACAAGAAGTTTGCACCACTTACGTAGGCCGCAGGCGCCCTCTCGAATAGCGAAAGGTGCCTCACCCTAGACACCTTCTCGAGTGGGTCTTAGCAGCCCAGGCATAATTAGTAAGCGTGGTGGGTTCCGCGCTCCAGATGGAGACTCAGCTGGAAGTTAAAGGGAAGAATGACAAGGAACTTTATGAATTGGAGCTGTAAGTTAACTCTTTGACAGAGAGAGCGAGATGGTGGTGGGGGACAGCCCCCAGTGAAATCAGAGGTGAGAGCACAAAGCAATACAGTAGGCAGACTCCGGTTTTTTTGGGGGGAGATGCTCGAGAATATCCGGGTGGACTCCTGAGGCTCGATCCCGCATTTGCGTATGCCGAGCCTCCTTCCTCATGACCTTTGTCCAGAGTGGAATGCCTCCCCGGCTCCCGGCACATGATCAGTGCATGCTCAGTCACGATATCAGTGCCTGCTCAGCCACGTGATCACTGACGGCACAGTCACGTGATCAGCGCCTCTCAGTCACGTGATCACCGTATGATAAACACGTGATCAGTGAACGACCAGCCACGTGATCACTGCATGCGCGGTCAGGTGGTCAGTTCCTGATCAGCCACCTGATCAGTGCGTGCACAGTCCCCTGATCAGCGCCTGTCAGTCACTGATCACTGCCTGATAAACACGTGATCAGTGCCCGAACAGCCACGTCATCAGTGCATGCGCAGTCACGTGATCAGTGCATGATAGCCACGTGATCAGTGCGTGCACAGTCCCATGATCAGCGCCTGTCAGTCACTGATCATTGCCTGATAAACACGTGATCAGTGCATGATGAGCCATGTGATCAGTGCCCGATCAGCCACGTCATCAGTGCATGCGCAGTCACGTCATCAGTGCATGATAGCCACGTGATCAGTGCATGCTCAGTCACGTGATCTGGACTTGATCAGCCACGTGATCAGTGCCTGCAGAGTCACGTGATCAGGGCCTGCTGAGCTGCGTGATTCCTGCCGGCTCATCTGCATGACAATTGCCATCTGAGCTGCGTGATTCCTGTCGGCTCATCTGCTTGACAATTGCCAGCTGAGCTGCGTGATTCCTGCCTGGTCACGTGCTTGATTATTGCCAGTTGAGCAGCATGATTCGTCACTGCTGAGCTCCATGCTTATTGCCTGCTGATTGCGTGGTTCGTGTCTGCTCAGCTCTTTGAGTATTGCCTCCTGAGGTCCCTGTTCGGTCGCCACCTGCCGGGGACCAGCCCCAACTGATCCAGGGTATTCGAAGGAGAGATGGCCTAGGCGACTATTTATATGCTAATCAGAGATGTCAAGAATAATAGTATGAGGAGAGCTCAGTAGGAAAATTCGGTGGAGAAAAGAGACTGAGTAGCTTGGTTTACGCGGAAGACCAATCAAACTTCAAGACAAGAAGTTTGCACCACTTACGTAGGCCGCAGGCGCCCTCTCGAATAGCGAAAGGTGCCTCACCCTAGACACCTTCTCGAGTGGGTCTTAGCAGCCCAGGCATAATTAGTAAGCGTGGTGGGTTCCGCGCTCCAGATGGAGACTCAGCTGGAAGTTAAAGGGAAGAATGACAAGGAACTTTATGAATTGGAGCTGTAAGTTAACTCTTTGACAGAGAGAGCGAGATGGTGGTGGGGGACAGCCCCCAGTGAAATCAGAGGTGAGAGCACAAAGCAATACAGTAGGCAGACTCCGGTTTTTTTGGGGGGAGATGCTCGAGAATATCCGGGTGGACTCCTGAGGCTCGATCCCGCATTTGCGTATGCCGAGCCTCCTTCCTCATGACCTTTGTCCAGAGTGGAATGCCTCCCCGGCTCCCGGCACATGATCAGTGCATGCTCAGTCACGATATCAGTGCCTGCTCAGCCACGTGATCACTGACGGCACAGTCACGTGATCAGCGCCTCTCAGTCACGTGATCACCGTATGATAAACACGTGATCAGTGAACGACCAGCCACGTGATCACTGCATGCGCGGTCAGGTGGTCAGTTCCTGATCAGCCACCTGATCAGTGCGTGCACAGTCCCCTGATCAGCGCCTGTCAGTCACTGATCACTGCCTGATAAACACGTGATCAGTGCCCGAACAGCCACGTCATCAGTGCATGCGCAGTCACGTGATCAGTGCATGATAGCCACGTGATCAGTGCGTGCACAGTCCCATGATCAGCGCCTGTCAGTCACTGATCATTGCCTGATAAACACGTGATCAGTGCATGATGAGCCATGTGATCAGTGCCCGATCAGCCACGTCATCAGTGCATGCGCAGTCACGTCATCAGTGCATGATAGCCACGTGATCAGTGCATGCTCAGTCACGTGATCTGGACTTGATCAGCCACGTGATCAGTGCCTGCAGAGTCACGTGATCAGGGCCTGCTGAGCTGCGTGATTCCTGCCGGCTCATCTGCATGACAATTGCCATCTGAGCTGCGTGATTCCTGTCGGCTCATCTGCTTGACAATTGCCAGCTGAGCTGCGTGATTCCTGCCTGGTCACGTGCTTGATTATTGCCAGTTGAGCAGCATGATTCGTCACTGCTGAGCTCCATGCTTATTGCCTGCTGATTGCGTGGTTCGTGTCTGCTCAGCTCTTTGAGTATTGCCTCCTGAGGTCCCTGTTCGGTCGCCACCTGCCGGGGACCAGCCCCAACTGATCCAGGGTATTCGAAGGAGAGATGGCCTAGGCGACTATTTATATGCTAATCAGAGATGTCAAGAATAATAGTATGAGGAGAGCTCAGTAGGAAAATTCGGTGGAGAAAAGAGACTGAGTAGCTTGGTTTACGCGGAAGACCAATCAAACTTCAAGACAAGAAGTTTGCACCACTTACGTAGGCCGCAGGCGCCCTCTCGAATAGCGAAAGGTGCCTCACCCTAGACACCTTCTCGAGTGGGTCTTAGCAGCCCAGGCATAATTAGTAAGCGTGGTGGGTTCCGCGCTCCAGATGGAGACTCAGCTGGAAGTTAAAGGGAAGAATGACAAGGAACTTTATGAATTGGAGCTGTAAGTTAACTCTTTGACAGAGAGAGCGAGATGGTGGTGGGGGACAGCCCCCAGTGAAATCAGAGGTGAGAGCACAAAGCAATACAGTAGGCAGACTCCGGTTTTTTTGGGGGGAGATGCTCGAGAATATCCGGGTGGACTCCTGAGGCTCGATCCCGCATTTGCGTATGCCGAGCCTCCTTCCTCATGACCTTTGTCCAGAGTGGAATGCCTCCCCGGCTCCCGGCACATGATCAGTGCATGCTCAGTCACGATATCAGTGCCTGCTCAGCCACGTGATCACTGACGGCACAGTCACGTGATCAGCGCCTCTCAGTCACGTGATCACCGTATGATAAACACGTGATCAGTGAACGACCAGCCACGTGATCACTGCATGCGCGGTCAGGTGGTCAGTTCCTGATCAGCCACCTGATCAGTGCGTGCACAGTCCCCTGATCAGCGCCTGTCAGTCACTGATCACTGCCTGATAAACACGTGATCAGTGCCCGAACAGCCACGTCATCAGTGCATGCGCAGTCACGTGATCAGTGCATGATAGCCACGTGATCAGTGCGTGCACAGTCCCATGATCAGCGCCTGTCAGTCACTGATCATTGCCTGATAAACACGTGATCAGTGCATGATGAGCCATGTGATCAGTGCCCGATCAGCCACGTCATCAGTGCATGCGCAGTCACGTCATCAGTGCATGATAGCCACGTGATCAGTGCATGCTCAGTCACGTGATCTGGACTTGATCAGCCACGTGATCAGTGCCTGCAGAGTCACGTGATCAGGGCCTGCTGAGCTGCGTGATTCCTGCCGGCTCATCTGCATGACAATTGCCATCTGAGCTGCGTGATTCCTGTCGGCTCATCTGCTTGACAATTGCCAGCTGAGCTGCGTGATTCCTGCCTGGTCACGTGCTTGATTATTGCCAGTTGAGCAGCATGATTCGTCACTGCTGAGCTCCATGCTTATTGCCTGCTGATTGCGTGGTTCGTGTCTGCTCAGCTCTTTGAGTATTGCCTCCTGAGGTCCCTGTTCGGTCGCCACCTGCCGGGGACCAGCCCCAACTGATCCAGGGTATTCGAAGGAGAGATGGCCTAGGCGACTATTTATATGCTAATCAGAGATGTCAAGAATAATAGTATGAGGAGAGCTCAGTAGGAAAATTCGGTGGAGAAAAGAGACTGAGTAGCTTGGTTTACGCGGAAGACCAATCAAACTTCAAGACAAGAAGTTTGCACCACTTACGTAGGCCGCAGGCGCCCTCTCGAATAGCGAAAGGTGCCTCACCCTAGACACCTTCTCGAGTGGGTCTTAGCAGCCCAGGCATAATTAGTAAGCGTGGTGGGTTCCGCGCTCCAGATGGAGACTCAGCTGGAAGTTAAAGGGAAGAATGACAAGGAACTTTATGAATTGGAGCTGTAAGTTAACTCTTTGACAGAGAGAGCGAGATGGTGGTGGGGGACAGCCCCCAGTGAAATCAGAGGTGAGAGCACAAAGCAATACAGTAGGCAGACTCCGGTTTTTTTGGGGGGAGATGCTCGAGAATATCCGGGTGGACTCCTGAGGCTCGATCCCGCATTTGCGTATGCCGAGCCTCCTTCCTCATGACCTTTGTCCAGAGTGGAATGCCTCCCCGGCTCCCGGCACATGATCAGTGCATGCTCAGTCACGATATCAGTGCCTGCTCAGCCACGTGATCACTGACGGCACAGTCACGTGATCAGCGCCTCTCAGTCACGTGATCACCGTATGATAAACACGTGATCAGTGAACGACCAGCCACGTGATCACTGCATGCGCGGTCAGGTGGTCAGTTCCTGATCAGCCACCTGATCAGTGCGTGCACAGTCCCCTGATCAGCGCCTGTCAGTCACTGATCACTGCCTGATAAACACGTGATCAGTGCCCGAACAGCCACGTCATCAGTGCATGCGCAGTCACGTGATCAGTGCATGATAGCCACGTGATCAGTGCGTGCACAGTCCCATGATCAGCGCCTGTCAGTCACTGATCATTGCCTGATAAACACGTGATCAGTGCATGATGAGCCATGTGATCAGTGCCCGATCAGCCACGTCATCAGTGCATGCGCAGTCACGTCATCAGTGCATGATAGCCACGTGATCAGTGCATGCTCAGTCACGTGATCTGGACTTGATCAGCCACGTGATCAGTGCCTGCAGAGTCACGTGATCAGGGCCTGCTGAGCTGCGTGATTCCTGCCGGCTCATCTGCATGACAATTGCCATCTGAGCTGCGTGATTCCTGTCGGCTCATCTGCTTGACAATTGCCAGCTGAGCTGCGTGATTCCTGCCTGGTCACGTGCTTGATTATTGCCAGTTGAGCAGCATGATTCGTCACTGCTGAGCTCCATGCTTATTGCCTGCTGATTGCGTGGTTCGTGTCTGCTCAGCTCTTTGAGTATTGCCTCCTGAGGTCCCTGTTCGGTCGCCACCTGCCGGGGACCAGCCCCAACTGATCCAGGGTATTCGAAGGAGAGATGGCCTAGGCGACTATTTATATGCTAATCAGAGATGTCAAGAATAATAGTATGAGGAGAGCTCAGTAGGAAAATTCGGTGGAGAAAAGAGACTGAGTAGCTTGGTTTACGCGGAAGACCAATCAAACTTCAAGACAAGAAGTTTGCACCACTTACGTAGGCCGCAGGCGCCCTCTCGAATAGCGAAAGGTGCCTCACCCTAGACACCTTCTCGAGTGGGTCTTAGCAGCCCAGGCATAATTAGTAAGCGTGGTGGGTTCCGCGCTCCAGATGGAGACTCAGCTGGAAGTTAAAGGGAAGAATGACAAGGAACTTTATGAATTGGAGCTGTAAGTTAACTCTTTGACAGAGAGAGCGAGATGGTGGTGGGGGACAGCCCCCAGTGAAATCAGAGGTGAGAGCACAAAGCAATACAGTAGGCAGACTCCGGTTTTTTTGGGGGAGATGCTCGAGAATATCCGGGTGGACTCCTGAGGCTCGATCCCGCATTTGCGTATGCCGAGCCTCCTTCCTCATGACCTTTGTCCAGAGTGGAATGCCTCCCCGGCTCCCGGCACATGATCAGTGCATGCTCAGTCACGATATCAGTGCCTGCTCAGCCACGTGATCACTGACGGCACAGTCACGTGATCAGCGCCTCTCAGTCACGTGATCACCGTATGATAAACACGTGATCAGTGAACGACCAGCCACGTGATCACTGCATGCGCGGTCAGGTGGTCAGTTCCTGATCAGCCACCTGATCAGTGCGTGCACAGTCCCCTGATCAGCGCCTGTCAGTCACTGATCACTGCCTGATAAACACGTGATCAGTGCCCGAACAGCCACGTCATCAGTGCATGCGCAGTCACGTGATCAGTGCATGATAGCCACGTG
Source organism: Bos javanicus (assembly GCF_032452875.1). Taxonomy (NCBI): domain Eukaryota; kingdom Metazoa; phylum Chordata; class Mammalia; order Artiodactyla; family Bovidae; genus Bos; species Bos javanicus. The sequence continues at coordinate 226,096 of NW_026893965.1, forward strand.
ATCAGTGCGTGCACAGTCCCATGATCAGCGCCTGTCAGTCACTGATCATTGCCTGATAAACACGTGATCAGTGCATGATGAGCCATGTGATCAGTGCCCGATCAGCCACGTCATCAGTGCATGCGCAGTCACGTCATCAGTGCATGATAGCCACGTGATCAGTGCATGCTCAGTCACGTGATCTGGACTTGATCAGCCACGTGATCAGTGCCTGCAGAGTCACGTGATCAGGGCCTGCTGAGCTGCGTGATTCCTGCCGGCTCATCTGCATGACAATTGCCATCTGAGCTGCGTGATTCCTGTCGGCTCATCTGCTTGACAATTGCCAGCTGAGCTGCGTGATTCCTGCCTGGTCACGTGCTTGATTATTGCCAGTTGAGCAGCATGATTCGTCACTGCTGAGCTCCATGCTTATTGCCTGCTGATTGCGTGGTTCGTGTCTGCTCAGCTCTTTGAGTATTGCCTCCTGAGGTCCCTGTTCGGTCGCCACCTGCCGGGGACCAGCCCCAACTGATCCAGGGTATTCGAAGGAGAGATGGCCTAGGCGACTATTTATATGCTAATCAGAGATGTCAAGAATAATAGTATGAGGAGAGCTCAGTAGGAAAATTCGGTGGAGAAAAGAGACTGAGTAGCTTGGTTTACGCGGAAGACCAATCAAACTTCAAGACAAGAAGTTTGCACCACTTACGTAGGCCGCAGGCGCCCTCTCGAATAGCGAAAGGTGCCTCACCCTAGACACCTTCTCGAGTGGGTCTTAGCAGCCCAGGCATAATTAGTAAGCGTGGTGGGTTCCGCGCTCCAGATGGAGACTCAGCTGGAAGTTAAAGGGAAGAATGACAAGGAACTTTATGAATTGGAGCTGTAAGTTAACTCTTTGACAGAGAGAGCGAGATGGTGGTGGGGGACAGCCCCCAGTGAAATCAGAGGTGAGAGCACAAAGCAATACAGTAGGCAGACTCCGGTTTTTTTGGGGGGAGATGCTCGAGAATATCCGGGTGGACTCCTGAGGCTCGATCCCGCATTTGCGTATGCCGAGCCTCCTTCCTCATGACCTTTGTCCAGAGTGGAATGCCTCCCCGGCTCCCGGCACATGATCAGTGCATGCTCAGTCACGATATCAGTGCCTGCTCAGCCACGTGATCACTGACGGCACAGTCACGTGATCAGCGCCTCTCAGTCACGTGATCACCGTATGATAAACACGTGATCAGTGAACGACCAGCCACGTGATCACTGCATGCGCGGTCAGGTGGTCAGTTCCTGATCAGCCACCTGATCAGTGCGTGCACAGTCCCCTGATCAGCGCCTGTCAGTCACTGATCACTGCCTGATAAACACGTGATCAGTGCCCGAACAGCCACGTCATCAGTGCATGCGCAGTCACGTGATCAGTGCATGATAGCCACGTGATCAGTGCGTGCACAGTCCCATGATCAGCGCCTGTCAGTCACTGATCATTGCCTGATAAACACGTGATCAGTGCATGATGAGCCATGTGATCAGTGCCCGATCAGCCACGTCATCAGTGCATGCGCAGTCACGTCATCAGTGCATGATAGCCACGTGATCAGTGCATGCTCAGTCACGTGATCTGGACTTGATCAGCCACGTGATCAGTGCCTGCAGAGTCACGTGATCAGGGCCTGCTGAGCTGCGTGATTCCTGCCGGCTCATCTGCATGACAATTGCCATCTGAGCTGCGTGATTCCTGTCGGCTCATCTGCTTGACAATTGCCAGCTGAGCTGCGTGATTCCTGCCTGGTCACGTGCTTGATTATTGCCAGTTGAGCAGCATGATTCGTCACTGCTGAGCTCCATGCTTATTGCCTGCTGATTGCGTGGTTCGTGTCTGCTCAGCTCTTTGAGTATTGCCTCCTGAGGTCCCTGTTCGGTCGCCACCTGCCGGGGACCAGCCCCAACTGATCCAGGGTATTCGAAGGAGAGATGGCCTAGGCGACTATTTATATGCTAATCAGAGATGTCAAGAATAATAGTATGAGGAGAGCTCAGTAGGAAAATTCGGTGGAGAAAAGAGACTGAGTAGCTTGGTTTACGCGGAAGACCAATCAAACTTCAAGACAAGAAGTTTGCACCACTTACGTAGGCCGCAGGCGCCCTCTCGAATAGCGAAAGGTGCCTCACCCTAGACACCTTCTCGAGTGGGTCTTAGCAGCCCAGGCATAATTAGTAAGCGTGGTGGGTTCCGCGCTCCAGATGGAGACTCAGCTGGAAGTTAAAGGGAAGAATGACAAGGAACTTTATGAATTGGAGCTGTAAGTTAACTCTTTGACAGAGAGAGCGAGATGGTGGTGGGGGACAGCCCCCAGTGAAATCAGAGGTGAGAGCACAAAGCAATACAGTAGGCAGACTCCGGTTTTTTTGGGGGGAGATGCTCGAGAATATCCGGGTGGACTCCTGAGGCTCGATCCCGCATTTGCGTATGCCGAGCCTCCTTCCTCATGACCTTTGTCCAGAGTGGAATGCCTCCCCGGCTCCCGGCACATGATCAGTGCATGCTCAGTCACGATATCAGTGCCTGCTCAGCCACGTGATCACTGACGGCACAGTCACGTGATCAGCGCCTCTCAGTCACGTGATCACCGTATGATAAACACGTGATCAGTGAACGACCAGCCACGTGATCACTGCATGCGCGGTCAGGTGGTCAGTTCCTGATCAGCCACCTGATCAGTGCGTGCACAGTCCCCTGATCAGCGCCTGTCAGTCACTGATCACTGCCTGATAAACACGTGATCAGTGCCCGAACAGCCACGTCATCAGTGCATGCGCAGTCACGTGATCAGTGCATGATAGCCACGTGATCAGTGCGTGCACAGTCCCATGATCAGCGCCTGTCAGTCACTGATCATTGCCTGATAAACACGTGATCAGTGCATGATGAGCCATGTGATCAGTGCCCGATCAGCCACGTCATCAGTGCATGCGCAGTCACGTCATCAGTGCATGATAGCCACGTGATCAGTGCATGCTCAGTCACGTGATCTGGACTTGATCAGCCACGTGATCAGTGCCTGCAGAGTCACGTGATCAGGGCCTGCTGAGCTGCGTGATTCCTGCCGGCTCATCTGCATGACAATTGCCATCTGAGCTGCGTGATTCCTGTCGGCTCATCTGCTTGACAATTGCCAGCTGAGCTGCGTGATTCCTGCCTGGTCACGTGCTTGATTATTGCCAGTTGAGCAGCATGATTCGTCACTGCTGAGCTCCATGCTTATTGCCTGCTGATTGCGTGGTTCGTGTCTGCTCAGCTCTTTGAGTATTGCCTCCTGAGGTCCCTGTTCGGTCGCCACCTGCCGGGGACCAGCCCCAACTGATCCAGGGTATTCGAAGGAGAGATGGCCTAGGCGACTATTTATATGCTAATCAGAGATGTCAAGAATAATAGTATGAGGAGAGCTCAGTAGGAAAATTCGGTGGAGAAAAGAGACTGAGTAGCTTGGTTTACGCGGAAGACCAATCAAACTTCAAGACAAGAAGTTTGCACCACTTACGTAGGCCGCAGGCGCCCTCTCGAATAGCGAAAGGTGCCTCACCCTAGACACCTTCTCGAGTGGGTCTTAGCAGCCCAGGCATAATTAGTAAGCGTGGTGGGTTCCGCGCTCCAGATGGAGACTCAGCTGGAAGTTAAAGGGAAGAATGACAAGGAACTTTATGAATTGGAGCTGTAAGTTAACTCTTTGACAGAGAGAGCGAGATGGTGGTGGGGGACAGCCCCCAGTGAAATCAGAGGTGAGAGCACAAAGCAATACAGTAGGCAGACTCCGGTTTTTTTGGGGGGAGATGCTCGAGAATATCCGGGTGGACTCCTGAGGCTCGATCCCGCATTTGCGTATGCCGAGCCTCCTTCCTCATGACCTTTGTCCAGAGTGGAATGCCTCCCCGGCTCCCGGCACATGATCAGTGCATGCTCAGTCACGATATCAGTGCCTGCTCAGCCACGTGATCACTGACGGCACAGTCACGTGATCAGCGCCTCTCAGTCACGTGATCACCGTATGATAAACACGTGATCAGTGAACGACCAGCCACGTGATCACTGCATGCGCGGTCAGGTGGTCAGTTCCTGATCAGCCACCTGATCAGTGCGTGCACAGTCCCCTGATCAGCGCCTGTCAGTCACTGATCACTGCCTGATAAACACGTGATCAGTGCCCGAACAGCCACGTCATCAGTGCATGCGCAGTCACGTGATCAGTGCATGATAGCCACGTGATCAGTGCGTGCACAGTCCCATGATCAGCGCCTGTCAGTCACTGATCATTGCCTGATAAACACGTGATCAGTGCATGATGAGCCATGTGATCAGTGCCCGATCAGCCACGTCATCAGTGCATGCGCAGTCACGTCATCAGTGCATGATAGCCACGTGATCAGTGCATGCTCAGTCACGTGATCTGGACTTGATCAGCCACGTGATCAGTGCCTGCAGAGTCACGTGATCAGGGCCTGCTGAGCTGCGTGATTCCTGCCGGCTCATCTGCATGACAATTGCCATCTGAGCTGCGTGATTCCTGTCGGCTCATCTGCTTGACAATTGCCAGCTGAGCTGCGTGATTCCTGCCTGGTCACGTGCTTGATTATTGCCAGTTGAGCAGCATGATTCGTCACTGCTGAGCTCCATGCTTATTGCCTGCTGATTGCGTGGTTCGTGTCTGCTCAGCTCTTTGAGTATTGCCTCCTGAGGTCCCTGTTCGGTCGCCACCTGCCGGGGACCAGCCCCAACTGATCCAGGGTATTCGAAGGAGAGATGGCCTAGGCGACTATTTATATGCTAATCAGAGATGTCAAGAATAATAGTATGAGGAGAGCTCAGTAGGAAAATTCGGTGGAGAAAAGAGACTGAGTAGCTTGGTTTACGCGGAAGACCAATCAAACTTCAAGACAAGAAGTTTGCACCACTTACGTAGGCCGCAGGCGCCCTCTCGAATAGCGAAAGGTGCCTCACCCTAGACACCTTCTCGAGTGGGTCTTAGCAGCCCAGGCATAATTAGTAAGCGTGGTGGGTTCCGCGCTCCAGATGGAGACTCAGCTGGAAGTTAAAGGGAAGAATGACAAGGAACTTTATGAATTGGAGCTGTAAGTTAACTCTTTGACAGAGAGAGCGAGATGGTGGTGGGGGACAGCCCCCAGTGAAATCAGAGGTGAGAGCACAAAGCAATACAGTAGGCAGACTCCGGTTTTTTTGGGGGGAGATGCTCGAGAATATCCGGGTGGACTCCTGAGGCTCGATCCCGCATTTGCGTATGCCGAGCCTCCTTCCTCATGACCTTTGTCCAGAGTGGAATGCCTCCCCGGCTCCCGGCACATGATCAGTGCATGCTCAGTCACGATATCAGTGCCTGCTCAGCCACGTGATCACTGACGGCACAGTCACGTGATCAGCGCCTCTCAGTCACGTGATCACCGTATGATAAACACGTGATCAGTGAACGACCAGCCACGTGATCACTGCATGCGCGGTCAGGTGGTCAGTTCCTGATCAGCCACCTGATCAGTGCGTGCACAGTCCCCTGATCAGCGCCTGTCAGTCACTGATCACTGCCTGATAAACACGTGATCAGTGCCCGAACAGCCACGTCATCAGTGCATGCGCAGTCACGTGATCAGTGCATGATAGCCACGTGATCAGTGCGTGCACAGTCCCATGATCAGCGCCTGTCAGTCACTGATCATTGCCTGATAAACACGTGATCAGTGCATGATGAGCCATGTGATCAGTGCCCGATCAGCCACGTCATCAGTGCATGCGCAGTCACGTCATCAGTGCATGATAGCCACGTGATCAGTGCATGCTCAGTCACGTGATCTGGACTTGATCAGCCACGTGATCAGTGCCTGCAGAGTCACGTGATCAGGGCCTGCTGAGCTGCGTGATTCCTGCCGGCTCATCTGCATGACAATTGCCAGCTGAGCTGCGTGATTCCTGTCGGCTCATCTGCTTGACAATTGCCAGCTGAGCTGCGTGATTCCTGCCTGGTCACGTGCTTGATTATTGCCAGTTGAGCAGCATGATTCGTCACTGCTGAGCTCCATGCTTATTGCCTGCTGATTGCGTGGTTCGTGTCTGCTCAGCTCTTTGAGTATTGCCTCCTGAGGTCCCTGTTCGGTCGCCACCTGCCGGGGACCAGCCCCAACTGATCCAGGGTATTCGAAGGAGAGATGGCCTAGGCGACTATTTATATGCTAATCAGAGATGTCAAGAATAATAGTATGAGGAGAGCTCAGTAGGAAAATTCGGTGGAGAAAAGAGACTGAGTAGCTTGGTTTACGCGGAAGACCAATCAAACTTCAAGACAAGAAGTTTGCACCACTTACGTAGGCCGCAGGCGCCCTCTCGAATAGCGAAAGGTGCCTCACCCTAGACACCTTCTCGAGTGGGTCTTAGCAGCCCAGGCATAATTAGTAAGCGTGGTGGGTTCCGCGCTCCAGATGGAGACTCAGCTGGAAGTTAAAGGGAAGAATGACAAGGAACTTTATGAATTGGAGCTGTAAGTTAACTCTTTGACAGAGAGAGCGAGATGGTGGTGGGGGACAGCCCCCAGTGAAATCAGAGGTGAGAGCACAAAGCAATACAGTAGGCAGACTCCGGTTTTTTTGGGGGAGATGCTCGAGAATATCCGGGTGGACTCCTGAGGCTCGATCCCGCATTTGCGTATGCCGAGCCTCCTTCCTCATGACCTTTGTCCAGAGTGGAATGCCTCCCCGGCTCCCGGCACATGATCAGTGCATGCTCAGTCACGATATCAGTGCCTGCTCAGCCACGTGATCACTGACGGCACAGTCACGTGATCAGCGCCTCTCAGTCACGTGATCACCGTATGATAAACACGTGATCAGTGAACGACCAGCCACGTGATCACTGCATGCGCGGTCAGGTGGTCAGTTCCTGATCAGCCACCTGATCAGTGCGTGCACAGTCCCCTGATCAGCGCCTGTCAGTCACTGATCACTGCCTGATAAACACGTGATCAGTGCCCGAACAGCCACGTCATCAGTGCATGCGCAGTCACGTGATCAGTGCATGATAGCCACGTGATCAGTGCGTGCACAGTCCCATGATCAGCGCCTGTCAGTCACTGATCATTGCCTGATAAACACGTGATCAGTGCATGATGAGCCATGTGATCAGTGCCCGATCAGCCACGTCATCAGTGCATGCGCAGTCACGTCATCAGTGCATGATAGCCACGTGATCAGTGCATGCTCAGTCACGTGATCTGGACTTGATCAGCCACGTGATCAGTGCCTGCAGAGTCACGTGATCAGGGCCTGCTGAGCTGCGTGATTCCTGCCGGCTCATCTGCATGACAATTGCCAGCTGAGCTGCGTGATTCCTGTCGGCTCATCTGCTTGACAATTGCCAGCTGAGCTGCGTGATTCCTGCCTGGTCACGTGCTTGATTATTGCCAGTTGAGCAGCATGATTCGTCACTGCTGAGCTCCATGCTTATTGCCTGCTGATTGCGTGGTTCGTGTCTGCTCAGCTCTTTGAGTATTGCCTCCTGAGGTCCCTGTTCGGTCGCCACCTGCCGGGGACCAGCCCCAACTGATCCAGGGTATTCGAAGGAGAGATGGCCTAGGCGACTATTTATATGCTAATCAGAGATGTCAAGAATAATAGTATGAGGAGAGCTCAGTAGGAAAATTCGGTGGAGAAAAGAGACTGAGTAGCTTGGTTTACGCGGAAGACCAATCAAACTTCAAGACAAGAAGTTTGCACCACTTACGTAGGCCGCAGGCGCCCTCTCGAATAGCGAAAGGTGCCTCACCCTAGACACCTTCTCGAGTGGGTCTTAGCAGCCCAGGCATAATTAGTAAGCGTGGTGGGTTCCGCGCTCCAGATGGAGACTCAGCTGGAAGTTAAAGGGAAGAATGACAAGGAACTTTATGAATTGGAGCTGTAAGTTAACTCTTTGACAGAGAGAGCGAGATGGTGGTGGGGGACAGCCCCCAGTGAAATCAGAGGTGAGAGCACAAAGCAATACAGTAGGCAGACTCCGGTTTTTTTGGGGGGAGATGCTCGAGAATATCCGGGTGGACTCCTGAGGCTCGATCCCGCATTTGCGTATGCCGAGCCTCCTTCCTCATGACCTTTGTCCAGAGTGGAATGCCTCCCCGGCTCCCGGCACATGATCAGTGCATGCTCAGTCACGATATCAGTGCCTGCTCAGCCACGTGATCACTGACGGCACAGTCACGTGATCAGCGCCTCTCAGTCACGTGATCACCGTATGATAAACACGTGATCAGTGAACGACCAGCCACGTGATCACTGCATGCGCGGTCAGGTGGTCAGTTCCTGATCAGCCACCTGATCAGTGCGTGCACAGTCCCCTGATCAGCGCCTGTCAGTCACTGATCACTGCCTGATAAACACGTGATCAGTGCCCGAACAGCCACGTCATCAGTGCATGCGCAGTCACGTGATCAGTGCATGATAGCCACGTGATCAGTGCGTGCACAGTCCCATGATCAGCGCCTGTCAGTCACTGATCATTGCCTGATAAACACGTGATCAGTGCATGATGAGCCATGTGATCAGTGCCCGATCAGCCACGTCATCAGTGCATGCGCAGTCACGTCATCAGTGCATGATAGCCACGTGATCAGTGCATGCTCAGTCACGTGATCTGGACTTGATCAGCCACGTGATCAGTGCCTGCAGAGTCACGTGATCAGGGCCTGCTGAGCTGCGTGATTCCTGCCGGCTCATCTGCATGACAATTGCCAGCTGAGCTGCGTGATTCCTGTCGGCTCATCTGCTTGACAATTGCCAGCTGAGCTGCGTGATTCCTGCCTGGTCACGTGCTTGATTATTGCCAGTTGAGCAGCATGATTCGTCACTGCTGAGCTCCATGCTTATTGCCTGCTGATTGCGTGGTTCGTGTCTGCTCAGCTCTTTGAGTATTGCCTCCTGAGGTCCCTGTTCGGTCGCCACCTGCCGGGGACCAGCCCCAACTGATCCAGGGTATTCGAAGGAGAGATGGCCTAGGCGACTATTTATATGCTAATCAGAGATGTCAAGAATAATAGTATGAGGAGAGCTCAGTAGGAAAATTCGGTGGAGAAAAGAGACTGAGTAGCTTGGTTTACGCGGAAGACCAATCAAACTTCAAGACAAGAAGTTTGCACCACTTACGTAGGCCGCAGGCGCCCTCTCGAATAGCGAAAGGTGCCTCACCCTAGACACCTTCTCGAGTGGGTCTTAGCAGCCCAGGCATAATTAGTAAGCGTGGTGGGTTCCGCGCTCCAGATGGAGACTCAGCTGGAAGTTAAAGGGAAGAATGACAAGGAACTTTATGAATTGGAGCTGTAAGTTAACTCTTTGACAGAGAGAGCGAGATGGTGGTGGGGGACAGCCCCCAGTGAAATCAGAGGTGAGAGCACAAAGCAATACAGTAGGCAGACTCCGGTTTTTTTGGGGGGAGATGCTCGAGAATATCCGGGTGGACTCCTGAGGCTCGATCCCGCATTTGCGTATGCCGAGCCTCCTTCCTCATGACCTTTGTCCAGAGTGGAATGCCTCCCCGGCTCCCGGCACATGATCAGTGCATGCTCAGTCACGATATCAGTGCCTGCTCAGCCACGTGATCACTGACGGCACAGTCACGTGATCAGCGCCTCTCAGTCACGTGATCACCGTATGATAAACACGTGATCAGTGAACGACCAGCCACGTGATCACTGCATGCGCGGTCAGGTGGTCAGTTCCTGATCAGCCACCTGATCAGTGCGTGCACAGTCCCCTGATCAGCGCCTGTCAGTCACTGATCACTGCCTGATAAACACGTGATCAGTGCCCGAACAGCCACGTCATCAGTGCATGCGCAGTCACGTGATCAGTGCATGATAGCCACGTGATCAGTGCGTGCACAGTCCCATGATCAGCGCCTGTCAGTCACTGATCATTGCCTGATAAACACGTGATCAGTGCATGATGAGCCATGTGATCAGTGCCCGATCAGCCACGTCATCAGTGCATGCGCAGTCACGTCATCAGTGCATGATAGCCACGTGATCAGTGCATGCTCAGTCACGTGATCTGGACTTGATCAGCCACGTGATCAGTGCCTGCAGAGTCACGTGATCAGGGCCTGCTGAGCTGCGTGATTCCTGCCGGCTCATCTGCATGACAATTGCCAGCTGAGCTGCGTGATTCCTGTCGGCTCATCTGCTTGACAATTGCCAGCTGAGCTGCGTGATTCCTGCCTGGTCACGTGCTTGATTATTGCCAGTTGAGCAGCATGATTCGTCACTGCTGAGCTCCATGCTTATTGCCTGCTGATTGCGTGGTTCGTGTCTGCTCAGCTCTTTGAGTATTGCCTCCTGAGGTCCCTGTTCGGTCGCCACCTGCCGGGGACCAGCCCCAACTGATCCAGGGTATTCGAAGGAGAGATGGCCTAGGCGACTATTTATATGCTAATCAGAGATGTCAAGAATAATAGTATGAGGAGAGCTCAGTAGGAAAATTCGGTGGAGAAAAGAGACTGAGTAGCTTGGTTTACGCGGAAGACCAATCAAACTTCAAGACAAGAAGTTTGCACCACTTACGTAGGCCGCAGGCGCCCTCTCGAATAGCGAAAGGTGCCTCACCCTAGACACCTTCTCGAGTGGGTCTTAGCAGCCCAGGCATAATTAGTAAGCGTGGTGGGTTCCGCGCTCCAGATGGAGACTCAGCTGGAAGTTAAAGGGAAGAATGACAAGGAACTTTATGAATTGGAGCTGTAAGTTAACTCTTTGACAGAGAGAGCGAGATGGTGGTGGGGGACAGCCCCCAGTGAAATCAGAGGTGAGAGCACAAAGCAATACAGTAGGCAGACTCCGGTTTTTTTGGGGGGAGATGCTCGAGAATATCCGGGTGGACTCCTGAGGCTCGATCCCGCATTTGCGTATGCCGAGCCTCCTTCCTCATGACCTTTGTCCAGAGTGGAATGCCTCCCCGGCTCCCGGCACATGATCAGTGCATGCTCAGTCACGATATCAGTGCCTGCTCAGCCACGTGATCACTGACGGCACAGTCACGTGATCAGCGCCTCTCAGTCACGTGATCACCGTATGATAAACACGTGATCAGTGAACGACCAGCCACGTGATCACTGCATGCGCGGTCAGGTGGTCAGTTCCTGATCAGCCACCTGATCAGTGCGTGCACAGTCCCCTGATCAGCGCCTGTCAGTCACTGATCACTGCCTGATAAACACGTGATCAGTGCCCGAACAGCCACGTCATCAGTGCATGCGCAGTCACGTGATCAGTGCATGATAGCCACGTGATCAGTGCGTGCACAGTCCCATGATCAGCGCCTGTCAGTCACTGATCATTGCCTGATAAACACGTGATCAGTGCATGATGAGCCATGTGATCAGTGCCCGATCAGCCACGTCATCAGTGCATGCGCAGTCACGTCATCAGTGCATGATAGCCACGTGATCAGTGCATGCTCAGTCACGTGATCTGGACTTGATCAGCCACGTGATCAGTGCCTGCAGAGTCACGTGATCAGGGCCTGCTGAGCTGCGTGATTCCTGCCGGCTCATCTGCATGACAATTGCCAGCTGAGCTGCGTGATTCCTGTCGGCTCATCTGCTTGACAATTGCCAGCTGAGCTGCGTGATTCCTGCCTGGTCACGTGCTTGATTATTGCCAGTTGAGCAGCATGATTCGTCACTGCTGAGCTCCATGCTTATTGCCTGCTGATTGCGTGGTTCGTGTCTGCTCAGCTCTTTGAGTATTGCCTCCTGAGGTCCCTGTTCGGTCGCCACCTGCCGGGGACCAGCCCCAACTGATCCAGGGTATTCGAAGGAGAGATGGCCTAGGCGACTATTTATATGCTAATCAGAGATGTCAAGAATAATAGTATGAGGAGAGCTCAGTAGGAAAATTCGGTGGAGAAAAGAGACTGAGTAGCTTGGTTTACGCGGAAGACCAATCAAACTTCAAGACAAGAAGTTTGCACCACTTACGTAGGCCGCAGGCGCCCTCTCGAATAGCGAAAGGTGCCTCACCCTAGACACCTTCTCGAGTGGGTCTTAGCAGCCCAGGCATAATTAGTAAGCGTGGTGGGTTCCGCGCTCCAGATGGAGACTCAGCTGGAAGTTAAAGGGAAGAATGACAAGGAACTTTATGAATTGGAGCTGTAAGTTAACTCTTTGACAGAGAGAGCGAGATGGTGGTGGGGGACAGCCCCCAGTGAAATCAGAGGTGAGAGCACAAAGCAATACAGTAGGCAGACTCCGGTTTTTTTGGGGGAGATGCTCGAGAATATCCGGGTGGACTCCTGAGGCTCGATCCCGCATTTGCGTATGCCGAGCCTCCTTCCTCATGACCTTTGTCCAGAGTGGAATGCCTCCCCGGCTCCCGGCACATGATCAGTGCATGCTCAGTCACGATATCAGTGCCTGCTCAGCCACGTGATCACTGACGGCACAGTCACGTGATCAGCGCCTCTCAGTCACGTGATCACCGTATGATAAACACGTGATCAGTGAACGACCAGCCACGTGATCACTGCATGCGCGGTCAGGTGGTCAGTTCCTGATCAGCCACCTGATCAGTGCGTGCACAGTCCCCTGATCAGCGCCTGTCAGTCACTGATCACTGCCTGATAAACACGTGATCAGTGCCCGAACAGCCACGTCATCAGTGCATGCGCAGTCACGTGATCAGTGCATGATAGCCACGTGATCAGTGCGTGCACAGTCCCATGATCAGCGCCTGTCAGTCACTGATCATTGCCTGATAAACACGTGATCAGTGCATGATGAGCCATGTGATCAGTGCCCGATCAGCCACGTCATCAGTGCATGCGCAGTCACGTCATCAGTGCATGATAGCCACGTGATCAGTGCATGCTCAGTCACGTGATCTGGACTTGATCAGCCACGTGATCAGTGCCTGCAGAGTCACGTGATCAGGGCCTGCTGAGCTGCGTGATTCCTGCCGGCTCATCTGCATGACAATTGCCATCTGAGCTGCGTGATTCCTGTCGGCTCATCTGCTTGACAATTGCCAGCTGAGCTGCGTGATTCCTGCCTGGTCACGTGCTTGATTATTGCCAGTTGAGCAGCATGATTCGTCACTGCTGAGCTCCATGCTTATTGCCTGCTGATTGCGTGGTTCGTGTCTGCTCAGCTCTTTGAGTATTGCCTCCTGAGGTCCCTGTTCGGTCGCCACCTGCCGGGGACCAGCCCCAACTGATCCAGGGTATTCGAAGGAGAGATGGCCTAGGCGACTATTTATATGCTAATCAGAGATGTCAAGAATAATAGTATGAGGAGAGCTCAGTAGGAAAATTCGGTGGAGAAAAGAGACTGAGTAGCTTGGTTTACGCGGAAGACCAATCAAACTTCAAGACAAGAAGTTTGCACCACTTACGTAGGCCGCAGGCGCCCTCTCGAATAGCGAAAGGTGCCTCACCCTAGACACCTTCTCGAGTGGGTCTTAGCAGCCCAGGCATAATTAGTAAGCGTGGTGGGTTCCGCGCTCCAGATGGAGACTCAGCTGGAAGTTAAAGGGAAGAATGACAAGGAACTTTATGAATTGGAGCTGTAAGTTAACTCTTTGACAGAGAGAGCGAGATGGTGGTGGGGGACAGCCCCCAGTGAAATCAGAGGTGAGAGCACAAAGCAATACAGTAGGCAGACTCCGGTTTTTTTGGGGGAGATGCTCGAGAATATCCGGGTGGACTCCTGAGGCTCGATCCCGCATTTGCGTATGCCGAGCCTCCTTCCTCATGACCTTTGTCCAGAGTGGAATGCCTCCCCGGCTCCCGGCACATGATCAGTGCATGCTCAGTCACGATATCAGTGCCTGCTCAGCCACGTGATCACTGACGGCACAGTCACGTGATCAGCGCCTCTCAGTCACGTGATCACCGTATGATAAACACGTGATCAGTGAACGACCAGCCACGTGATCACTGCATGCGCGGTCAGGTGGTCAGTTCCTGATCAGCCACCTGATCAGTGCGTGCACAGTCCCCTGATCAGCGCCTGTCAGTCACTGATCACTGCCTGATAAACACGTGATCAGTGCCCGAACAGCCACGTCATCAGTGCATGCGCAGTCACGTGATCAGTGCATGATAGCCACGTGATCAGTGCGTGCACAGTCCCATGATCAGCGCCTGTCAGTCACTGATCATTGCCTGATAAACACGTGATCAGTGCATGATGAGCCATGTGATCAGTGCCCGATCAGCCACGTCATCAGTGCATGCGCAGTCACGTCATCAGTGCATGATAGCCACGTGATCAGTGCATGCTCAGTCACGTGATCTGGACTTGATCAGCCACGTGATCAGTGCCTGCAGAGTCACGTGATCAGGGCCTGCTGAGCTGCGTGATTCCTGCCGGCTCATCTGCATGACAATTGCCAGCTGAGCTGCGTGATTCCTGTCGGCTCATCTGCTTGACAATTGCCAGCTGAGCTGCGTGATTCCTGCCTGGTCACGTGCTTGATTATTGCCAGTTGAGCAGCATGATTCGTCACTGCTGAGCTCCATGCTTATTGCCTGCTGATTGCGTGGTTCGTGTCTGCTCAGCTCTTTGAGTATTGCCTCCTGAGGTCCCTGTTCGGTCGCCACCTGCCGGGGACCAGCCCCAACTGATCCAGGGTATTCGAAGGAGAGATGGCCTAGGCGACTATTTATATGCTAATCAGAGATGTCAAGAATAATAGTATGAGGAGAGCTCAGTAGGAAAATTCGGTGGAGAAAAGAGACTGAGTAGCTTGGTTTACGCGGAAGACCAATCAAACTTCAAGACAAGAAGTTTGCACCACTTACGTAGGCCGCAGGCGCCCTCTCGAATAGCGAAAGGTGCCTCACCCTAGACACCTTCTCGAGTGGGTCTTAGCAGCCCAGGCATAATTAGTAAGCGTGGTGGGTTCCGCGCTCCAGATGGAGACTCAGCTGGAAGTTAAAGGGAAGAATGACAAGGAACTTTATGAATTGGAGCTGTAAGTTAACTCTTTGACAGAGAGAGCGAGATGGTGGTGGGGGACAGCCCCCAGTGAAATCAGAGGTGAGAGCACAAAGCAATACAGTAGGCAGACTCCGGTTTTTTTGGGGGGAGATGCTCGAGAATATCCGGGTGGACTCCTGAGGCTCGATCCCGCATTTGCGTATGCCGAGCCTCCTTCCTCATGACCTTTGTCCAGAGTGGAATGCCTCCCCGGCTCCCGGCACATGATCAGTGCATGCTCAGTCACGATATCAGTGCCTGCTCAGCCACGTGATCACTGACGGCACAGTCACGTGATCAGCGCCTCTCAGTCACGTGATCACCGTATGATAAACACGTGATCAGTGAACGACCAGCCACGTGATCACTGCATGCGCGGTCAGGTGGTCAGTTCCTGATCAGCCACCTGATCAGTGCGTGCACAGTCCCCTGATCAGCGCCTGTCAGTCACTGATCACTGCCTGATAAACACGTGATCAGTGCCCGAACAGCCACGTCATCAGTGCATGCGCAGTCACGTGATCAGTGCATGATAGCCACGTGATCAGTGCGTGCACAGTCCCATGATCAGCGCCTGTCAGTCACTGATCATTGCCTGATAAACACGTGATCAGTGCATGATGAGCCATGTGATCAGTGCCCGATCAGCCACGTCATCAGTGCATGCGCAGTCACGTCATCAGTGCATGATAGCCACGTGATCAGTGCATGCTCAGTCACGTGATCTGGACTTGATCAGCCACGTGATCAGTGCCTGCAGAGTCACGTGATCAGGGCCTGCTGAGCTGCGTGATTCCTGCCGGCTCATCTGCATGACAATTGCCAGCTGAGCTGCGTGATTCCTGTCGGCTCATCTGCTTGACAATTGCCAGCTGAGCTGCGTGATTCCTGCCTGGTCACGTGCTTGATTATTGCCAGTTGAGCAGCATGATTCGTCACTGCTGAGCTCCATGCTTATTGCCTGCTGATTGCGTGGTTCGTGTCTGCTCAGCTCTTTGAGTATTGCCTCCTGAGGTCCCTGTTCGGTCGCCACCTGCCGGGGACCAGCCCCAACTGATCCAGGGTATTCGAAGGAGAGATGGCCTAGGCGACTATTTATATGCTAATCAGAGATGTCAAGAATAATAGTATGAGGAGAGCTCAGTAGGAAAATTCGGTGGAGAAAAGAGACTGAGTAGCTTGGTTTACGCGGAAGACCAATCAAACTTCAAGACAAGAAGTTTGCACCACTTACGTAGGCCGCAGGCGCCCTCTCGAATAGCGAAAGGTGCCTCACCCTAGACACCTTCTCGAGTGGGTCTTAGCAGCCCAGGCATAATTAGTAAGCGTGGTGGGTTCCGCGCTCCAGATGGAGACTCAGCTGGAAGTTAAAGGGAAGAATGACAAGGAACTTTATGAATTGGAGCTGTAAGTTAACTCTTTGACAGAGAGAGCGAGATGGTGGTGGGGGACAGCCCCCAGTGAAATCAGAGGTGAGAGCACAAAGCAATACAGTAGGCAGACTCCGGTTTTTTTGGGGGGAGATGCTCGAGAATATCCGGGTGGACTCCTGAGGCTCGATCCCGCATTTGCGTATGCCGAGCCTCCTTCCTCATGACCTTTGTCCAGAGTGGAATGCCTCCCCGGCTCCCGGCACATGATCAGTGCATGCTCAGTCACGATATCAGTGCCTGCTCAGCCACGTGATCACTGACGGCACAGTCACGTGATCAGCGCCTCTCAGTCACGTGATCACCGTATGATAAACACGTGATCAGTGAACGACCAGCCACGTGATCACTGCATGCGCGGTCAGGTGGTCAGTTCCTGATCAGCCACCTGATCAGTGCGTGCACAGTCCCCTGATCAGCGCCTGTCAGTCACTGATCACTGCCTGATAAACACGTGATCAGTGCCCGAACAGCCACGTCATCAGTGCATGCGCAGTCACGTGATCAGTGCATGATAGCCACGTGATCAGTGCGTGCACAGTCCCATGATCAGCGCCTGTCAGTCACTGATCATTGCCTGATAAACACGTGATCAGTGCATGATGAGCCATGTGATCAGTGCCCGATCAGCCACGTCATCAGTGCATGCGCAGTCACGTCATCAGTGCATGATAGCCACGTGATCAGTGCATGCTCAGTCACGTGATCTGGACTTGATCAGCCACGTGATCAGTGCCTGCAGAGTCACGTGATCAGGGCCTGCTGAGCTGCGTGATTCCTGCCGGCTCATCTGCATGACAATTGCCAGCTGAGCTGCGTGATTCCTGTCGGCTCATCTGCTTGACAATTGCCAGCTGAGCTGCGTGATTCCTGCCTGGTCACGTGCTTGATTATTGCCAGTTGAGCAGCATGATTCGTCACTGCTGAGCTCCATGCTTATTGCCTGCTGATTGCGTGGTTCGTGTCTGCTCAGCTCTTTGAGTATTGCCTCCTGAGGTCCCTGTTCGGTCGCCACCTGCCGGGGACCAGCCCCAACTGATCCAGGGTATTCGAAGGAGAGATGGCCTAGGCGACTATTTATATGCTAATCAGAGATGTCAAGAATAATAGTATGAGGAGAGCTCAGTAGGAAAATTCGGTGGAGAAAAGAGACTGAGTAGCTTGGTTTACGCGGAAGACCAATCAAACTTCAAGACAAGAAGTTTGCACCACTTACGTAGGCCGCAGGCGCCCTCTCGAATAGCGAAAGGTGCCTCACCCTAGACACCTTCTCGAGTGGGTCTTAGCAGCCCAGGCATAATTAGTAAGCGTGGTGGGTTCCGCGCTCCAGATGGAGACTCAGCTGGAAGTTAAAGGGAAGAATGACAAGGAACTTTATGAATTGGAGCTGTAAGTTAACTCTTTGACAGAGAGAGCGAGATGGTGGTGGGGGACAGCCCCCAGTGAAATCAGAGGTGAGAGCACAAAGCAATACAGTAGGCAGACTCTGGTTTTTTTGGGGGGAGATGCTCGAGAATATCCGGGTGGACTCCTGAGGCTCGATCCCGCATTTGCGTATGCCGAGCCTCCTTCCTCATGACCTTTGTCCAGAGTGGAATGCCTCCCCGGCTCCCGGCACATGATCAGTGCATGCTCAGTCACGATATCAGTGCCTGCTCAGCCACGTGATCACTGACGGCACAGTCACGTGATCAGCGCCTCTCAGTCACGTGATCACCGTATGATAAACACGTGATCAGTGAACGACCAGCCACGTGATCACTGCATGCGCGGTCAGGTGGTCAGTTCCTGATCAGCCACCTGATCAGTGCGTGCACAGTCCCCTGATCAGCGCCTGTCAGTCACTGATCACTGCCTGATAAACACGTGATCAGTGCCCGAACAGCCACGTCATCAGTGCATGCGCAGTCACGTGATCAGTGCATGATAGCCACGTGATCAGTGCGTGCACAGTCCCATGATCAGCGCCTGTCAGTCACTGATCATTGCCTGATAAACACGTGATCAGTGCATGATGAGCCATGTGATCAGTGCCCGATCAGCCACGTCATCAGTGCATGCGCAGTCACGTCATCAGTGCATGATAGCCACGTGATCAGTGCATGCTCAGTCACGTGATCTGGACTTGATCAGCCACGTGATCAGTGCCTGCAGAGTCACGTGATCAGGGCCTGCTGAGCTGCGTGATTCCTGCCGGCTCATCTGCATGACAATTGCCAGCTGAGCTGCGTGATTCCTGTCGGCTCATCTGCTTGACAATTGCCAGCTGAGCTGCGTGATTCCTGCCTGGTCACGTGCTTGATTATTGCCAGTTGAGCAGCATGATTCGTCACTGCTGAGCTCCATGCTTATTGCCTGCTGATTGCGTGGTTCGTGTCTGCTCAGCTCTTTGAGTATTGCCTCCTGAGGTCCCTGTTCGGTCGCCACCTGCCGGGGACCAGCCCCAACTGATCCAGGGTATTCGAAGGAGAGATGGCCTAGGCGACTATTTATATGCTAATCAGAGATGTCAAGAATAATAGTATGAGGAGAGCTCAGTAGGAAAATTCGGTGGAGAAAAGAGACTGAGTAGCTTGGTTTACGCGGAAGACCAATCAAACTTCAAGACAAGAAGTTTGCACCACTTACGTAGGCCGCAGGCGCCCTCTCGAATAGCGAAAGGTGCCTCACCCTAGACACCTTCTCGAGTGGGTCTTAGCAGCCCAGGCATAATTAGTAAGCGTGGTGGGTTCCGCGCTCCAGATGGAGACTCAGCTGGAAGTTAAAGGGAAGAATGACAAGGAACTTTATGAATTGGAGCTGTAAGTTAACTCTTTGACAGAGAGAGCGAGATGGTGGTGGGGGACAGCCCTCAGTGAAATCAGAGGTGAGAGCACAAAGCAATACAGTAGGCAGACTCCGGTTTTTTTGGGGGAGATGCTCGAGAATATCCGGGTGGACTCCTGAGGCTCGATCCCGCATTTGCGTATGCCGAGCCTCCTTCCTCATGACCTTTGTCCAGAGTGGAATGCCTCCCCGGCTCCCGGCACATGATCAGTGCATGCTCAGTCACGATATCAGTGCCTGCTCAGCCACGTGATCACTGACGGCACAGTCACGTGATCAGCGCCTCTCAGTCACGTGATCACCGTATGATAAACACGTGATCAGTGAACGACCAGCCACGTGATCACTGCATGCGCGGTCAGGTGGTCAGTTCCTGATCAGCCACCTGATCAGTGCGTGCACAGTCCCCTGATCAGCGCCTGTCAGTCACTGATCACTGCCTGATAAACACGTGATCAGTGCCCGAACAGCCACGTCATCAGTGCATGCGCAGTCACGTGATCAGTGCATGATAGCCACGTGATCAGTGCGTGCACAGTCCCATGATCAGCGCCTGTCAGTCACTGATCATTGCCTGATAAACACGTGATCAGTGCATGATGAGCCATGTGATCAGTGCCCGATCAGCCACGTCATCAGTGCATGCGCAGTCACGTCATCAGTGCATGATAGCCACGTGATCAGTGCCTGCTCAGTCACGTGATCTGGACTTGATCAGCCACGTGATCAGTGCCTGCAGAGTCACGTGATCAGGGCCTGCTGAGCTGCGTGATTCCTGCCGGCTCATCTGCATGACAATTGCCAGCTGAGCTGCGTGATTCCTGTCGGCTCATCTGCTTGACAATTGCCAGCTGAGCTGCGTGATTCCTGCCTGGTCACGTGCTTGATTATTGCCAGTTGAGCAGCATGATTCGTCACTGCTGAGCTCCATGCTTATTGCCTGCTGATTGCGTGGTTCGTGTCTGCTCAGCTCTTTGAGTATTGCCTCCTGAGGTCCCTGTTCGGTCGCCACCTGCCGGGGACCAGCCCCAACTGATCCAGGGTATTCGAAGGAGAGATGGCCTAGGCGACTATTTATATGCTAATCAGAGATGTCAAGAATAATAGTATGAGGAGAGCTCAGTAGGAAAATTCGGTGGAGAAAAGAGACTGAGTAGCTTGGTTTACGCGGAAGACCAATCAAACTTCAAGACAAGAAGTTTGCACCACTTACGTAGGCCGCAGGCGCCCTCTCGAATAGCGAAAGGTGCCTCACTCTAGACACCTTCTCGAGTGGGTCTTAGCAGCCCAGGCATAATTAGTAAGCGTGGTGGGTTCCGCGCTCCAGATGGAGACTCAGCTGGAAGTTAAAGGGAAGAATGACAAGGAACTTTATGAATTGGAGCTGTAAGTTAACTCTTTGACAGAGAGAGCGAGATGGTGGGGGGGACAGCCCCCAGTGAAATCAGAGGTGAGAGCACAAAGCAATACAGTAGGCAGACTCCGGTTTTTTGGGGAGATGCTCGAGAATATCCGGGTGGACTCCTGAGGCTCGATCCCGCATTTGCGTATGCCGAGCCTCCTTCCTCATGACCTTTGTCCAGAGTGGAATGCCTCCCCGGTTCCCGGCACATGATCAGTGCATGCTCAGTCACGATATCAGTGCCTGCTCAGCCACGTGATCACTGACGGCACAGTCACGTGATCAGCGCTCTCAGTCACGTGATCACCGTATGATAAACACGTGATCAGTGAACGACCAGCCACGTGATCACTGCATGCGCGGTCAGGTGGTCAGTTCCTGATCAGCCACCTGATCAGTGCGTGCACAGTCCCCTGATCAGCGCCTGTCAGTCACTGATCACTGCCTGATAAACACGTGATCAGTGCCCGAACAGCCACGTCATCAGTGCATGCGCAGTCACGTGATCAGTGCATGATAGCCACGTGATCAGTGCGTGCACAGTCCCATGATCAGCGCCTGTCAGTCACTGATCATTGCCTGATAAACACGTGATCAGTGCATGATGAGCCATGTGATCTGCACCATCAGCCACGTCATCAGTGCATGATAGCCACGTGATCAGTGCATGCTCAGTCACGTGATCTGACTTGATCAGCCACGTGATCAGTGCCTGCAGAGTCACGTGATCAGGGCCTGCTGAGCTGCGTGATTCCTGCCAGCTCATCTGCATGACAATTGCCAGCTGAGCTGCGTGATTCCTGTCGGCTCATCTGCTTGACAATTGCCAGCTGAGCTGCGTGATTCCTGCCTGGTCACGTGCTTGATTATTGCCAGTTGAGCAGCATGATTCGTCACTGCTGAGCTCCATGCTTATTGCCTGCTGATTGCGTGGTTCGTGTCTGCTCAGCTCTTTGAGTATTGCCTCCTGAGGTCCCTGTTCGGTCGCCACCTGCCGGGGACCAGCCCCAACTGATCCAGGGTATTCGAAGGAGAGATGGCCTAGGCGACTATTTATATGCTAATCAGAGATGTCAAGAATAATAGTATGAGGAGAGCTCAGTAGGAAAATTCGGTGGAGAAAAGAGACTGAGTAGCTTGGTTTACGCGGAAGACCAATCAAACTTCAAGACAAGAAGTTTGCACCACTTACGTAGGCCGCAGGCGCCTCGAATAGCGAAAGGTGCCTCACCCTAGACACCTTCTCGAGTGGGTCTTAGCAGCCCAGGCATAATTAGGAAAGGTGGGTTCGCGCTCCAGATGGAGACTCAGCTGGAAGTTAAAGGGAAGAATGACAAGGAACTTTATGAATTGGAGCTGTAAGTTAACTCTTTGA